>NC_091470.1:223132062-223432062 GCF_036971445.1 Narcine bancroftii | reverse complement strand
AAATCTATGGCCTTTGTTTTAGATGTTCTGAGTCTGGGATAAAACCTGTGAATCTTCACATATCCCTTTGCTTCCCATGATTTGTTTTCAATACCTCAGCTCCAAGGGAGCTCCAAGGGGGAAAAAAATTAGCTTATCAAGCCTCTCTTGGATTTTCCCTGGGGGTTCTGGTTTCCTTCCACCATTCAGAATGTACCCAGGTTGAGGTTAATTGGGTGTAAATTGGCAGCCCCGACTTGTGGGCTGAAATGGCCTGTTACCGTGCGGTATGTCTCAATTTAAAATATAAAAGCCTTCCAATTGGAAGATTGGTCTCTACTCTCAGCTTGATTAATGATCCCTCATTTTGTGCAAGATACTGCTGATTGCAATTTAAGGTGGCACACAGAACTCATATGTTGAAACTTAAATGATCTCGTTTTTATGCAGATATAGATCCACTACGTGAGAAATGTAAAATTATTTGAAGCTTCCATGATCCATATGTTTTGGGAGTGCCCAAATTTAGAGAGATTTTGGAAAGACATTTTCAACATTTTATCAATGATTCTTAAGATTAATTTGGAACCTTGAAAGTTAATTGCTTTGTTTTTCTCCTAATTCAGGTAAATATATATCAGTGATTCAGGAAAAAGTTTTAGCTTTTACCACATTGATAGCCAGCTGATAAATTTTATAGAGATGTGCCCATTATTAGAATTTTTTTTAATAATTGGAAGAATTGACAATTATTGCATGTTCCGGCCATTCATTGTCTGTTCTCCGGAGGTCACCAGTGATTCCATATTATTGATTTTTCTTTTATTAACTCAAAAGGTAACCATGATAAGAGGGAGGGGATAGATTGGATTTATCTTTAGTTTTTTTTATTTCCTTTATTTTATACAAGCTATTTCAACTAAATGTTTTTGAGGTATTACAAGCAATTATTGATGTAGTTTTATCTACTTTCTTTTTCATTTTTTTTTCGAGTCTGCTTACTTGTATACAAATGAATTATTATGTAATTATCAATTTTGTATTTATGCTTATATGATAAACTTAATAATATATTTTAGAAAGAAAGGAATACACAATAAAAGTAACAGATTATGTAGCTCAGCAAAATATAAAGGTACCTAGTGCATATCCATAATATAAATGCATATCTGATAATAACTTTATCACGGATAGCCATGTCTCCAAACCCCATCCCCATATCAACGTTGTATGGCTAAACAAAAATGTATTTCATTCCTGGAGTAAAATGGCAAAGTACTGAAATTCAGGATTTATATGATGCCTAGAGGCTGTGAAAATAATTCAGCAATGGTTCCCACAATATTTGAAACCTTATATTTGAGTTATTAATTGAGTAACAGATCTTTTCTAAATTTGAGTGGGACATAATGTCCCTCAGCCACTGAGCATGGGTGGGCAGGGCAGCATCCTTCCATCTAAGCAGTATGGCACATCTGGTCAAAAGAAAGGCAAAAGACAGAATACAACATCTGATTGGAGTTAAGGAACATCATCCTCTCCAGTTGTACCAAAAGGATTGACCAAAAGATTAGGATCTAGATTTTGAAACACATCCCTCTAGTTGTTTTCAAGGCTAGGACAAGCGCAGAATATGGATTAAGGAAGCCTCTCCTCTCTTACATTTATCACAACAAAAAATTACATCTGAATAGATGCGAGATAATTTAACTTTAGACATGTGGGCCCTATGTACGTTTAAATCGTAACAAACAATGATGAGCACATAAAGATGTAAAATTACCCAACTTAAAAACTGAATCCCAAAGCTCATCTGATAGTGAAAGGTTTAAATCCTGTTCCCTGGCATTTTAAATTTTAACTAGAGGGACATGTCTCAAACCTACCATCTTATCATAGATATTAAACCTTTGCGAGAAAGTTATAAACTAAATAATACATCAACAATGTTCACAGCAGGTGCTCCAGGGAAATCAGATATCTGAGATTGAAAATAAATCCTAATTTTCAAATATTTGAAATAAAATGAGTATTTGGCAAATTTAACTTTTCAGAAAGCTGTTTAAATGATGCAAAACTGTTTTCAATACAAGAGAAAAACCATGAAGTCCAAAATGTTTTCGGAACACTGCACCCACACTCTCACAGTCTGTCTGACAACAGGATTGTCGATTGATGTATTTAAAGAGTCAGGAAGTGAGGATGCAAGAAGTTCTTAAAATGGAAATGTTTTTAGCAGAGATCATTGCTACCCATACTGGATGGTCCACTCAGTTATGAAAATGCAGCCAAAACATAAGGTTATGCATAATGACTGCCCAATAATAAAATCTGAAATTAGGTAGCTCCATCCATCCATTCCTTTTTGAAGATAGACTTTATTTAGATGAGGGTGCTTACCCTTCCATATATAAGACTGTAAAGCTGAATCAAGTGAACCAAAAAAAATGATTTGGGAATGATAATTAATATAGATTGAAAAAGATTTAAAAATTTAAATAGGATATTCATTTTGATAGAATTAATACAACCTACCAGAGATATAGACAGGGATAACCATTGGGTTAAGGACTGTTTCACAGGCTTTAATAAAGTGAGGGCATTTTCTCTAAAAATATACTTATGATTCTTTGTAACTGTAATACCAAGATAAGTAAATTGATTTCTCTCATTCTTAAAAGGAAGACTAGTATACATAGATGCAGGTGTATTCAAAGGGAGAAGTTCGCTTTAATGCAGGTTTAATCAATATCCTGGAAACTAAATTGGGAAAATAATGACTGCATGGGAGGTAAGGAGGCATTGGAAAATCATCAGCTTAAAGAGAAACCATGTTCAATTCCCTTCCTAGAAATCCTTGAAATATCCTCGCACTCTCAAAATGAAATCACTAATAGCTCTATGGCCAAATCAAAAAGTAATGGATTTAGTGGACACCCTTGACAGGTTCTCCATTGAAGATTGAAAGGTTGTGACTGTTGAAAGTTATTAAGAATTGAAGTAGGTCATGAATACTGTAATTTAATCCATGTAATCCATGGTCCAAAAATTATTTTTTTTTCTAAGAACACAAATAATTACATCCACTCCACCCAATAAAATGCTTTCTCTGCATCTAATGAAATAAAACATTCACGAATGTAGGAGGAGAATTCAGTACGATCTTTACTTTTCTATGCACACTTTGTTAAATGATGCTGGGAGATTACCCTGCTTAAATAAATCAGATAACACAAAATCTAATTGAGGTCAAAACAAATGAGAAATTATTTTAAAATCTCCACGGGAAACCCACTGGATCTTGGAGATTTTCCAGATTGCAATGTAGAAATAGTAGCAGTTATTTCCTCTTGCGATATAGGCTCATCAAATTTTGTTTGGTTATCAGAAGAAAGAATGGGAATGTTTAAGTCATCCAAGGAACTCTTCATCTAACTGCTATAATTTGTGAATTCAGAATTATAAGGTAGGAATAAAATTTCCTGAATGTGTCATTTATCTCAGAGTGATCTGTAGTAATGTTACCATTATCCATTCGAATCTTTGTGATTTGCCGTTTGTCTTCAACTGATTAGTTAAAAGCTTACCAGATTTGTCACCATGAATATAAAACTGACTCATACTCTTCAAAAGTTGGCATTCAATCAGGTACATTGAAAATACATCAAATTTAGTTCAAAGTTCAACTCACTTTTTATATAATTCAGGATTTTTAAATTAAGCATTTTGTTGATCTATTTGTTTAACTTGATTATCTATTGACCGTCCTTTTTATTTTCATCATGAAGGAAATAAATTACCCCCTGAGAAAAGCTTTAAAAGCATCTCAAACAACCAAACTGGAAGTTTTTAATGAAGTACTTGTATGAAAGGAAATAGTTATCTGCTCCTCCATAAATTTCACCAAGTCATTATCTGATCCCAATGTCTTTTTTATCTGAGGCAGTCAGGAGTGTTCATAGATAATATTACTATACTCTGATAATCACAAAAGTGTGTCAGTGGGATCAATTGATTATCAATAAGAAAACCAATAAGTGTGATGAACATGTGAAATGAAAGAATTCTCTCGATAAAGAAAACAGCAGACATCAGGAACTCCATAATTTGATTTTTAAAAATGAATTAATTAATGAGGCTGATTTACACACTGTAGCAGGGTTAAGAGACGAACAATCCAAAGCAGGGTCTAACCAATAATTAAAATCCCCATTAAGCAGCAGGAAGTATAAACTCAAGTCTGGTAGGGGAAAAATGTTCAATAAACCCCACATCATCTATATTAGGAGCATAAGCAGTAGCAAAAACTATTATTTTATTATACAATGTCCATAAAACATTGACATTGCAACCAATTCTATCTGATACAACACTGTGATGAACAAAAGGAACATTTTAATTAATAAGAATCAAGACCTCTATGGTTTTAGCCTGGAAAGAACCAGGAAAATGCTGCCCCTATACCTTGTCATAAGGCAAGAATGATCACAACCATATTTTTTGTAAAAATACAATTATGGCCTTAAGTTGTTTAATACATAAAAACATTTTCCTTCCCTTGGATGGTTCAATCCTTTTACATTCCAACTAAGTAAACTAATAAAGTTATCCATATATTTTAGTTAATAATGTAAGTTGATTAGCACAAATCATATCCAAACTCCCAGTATCAGACTTGAGGCAAAAATTTGAAACTAGTAATGAATTAAAGATAAACCATAAAGGCTTACGCAGACTCCTAAAGCCATAACAACCTTAATAAAACCAACCCCCACCCTTCCACCCCCTTCCCTCTGACCCCAACACCAGATAGCTGCTAAAGACATCAACAGAAAATTCTTCAAAATAATCATTTTCACCCAAACATATCTTCCTGCTGGACATATTATGTCTAGCTCCATTCTTATTAATGTAAATATATTCCACACTTCCAAATGATACATAATTCTGTTAAGACTACAACCATGTAAAAAATATATAAAATATCTCATGGAGTTTTCAAAAGTATATAATAAAGTAGAAATATAAACCATTATTACTGAGAGAAAAAATAAATGTATAATTCTCACCTTTCTTTTTGTAAAAATGTAATAGCCCAGTGAATTTAATACAAAGAAAAATATTTATATGACTACAACTCAAGTGCAGTTATTACCCCATAAACTGTTGCAAAAACAAAGAAAGAAAACCAGTCCTCACCCAACAAATAAATACAACAAGTGTTAGAAACCTCAAAATTAATTATAGTCAATCAGCTTCAGTCACCACATAGAAATTCACATTTGGTGTGATGTAGTAGGGAGACCATCTAGGTAATTCCCAGCTTCTTCAACTGACTGTAGCCACTTCATATGTTCATTGGGAAAGGTAATGCAGAGACACGTGGGATGCAACATTGAAGGCTTGGAACAATGCTTATACCACTCCAACATTACATCTTTGTATTATGCACGCTGATTCAAAGCTTTGGGACAGTAATCCTCTACAATCCTGATTTTCTGGCCATGACCATCAAGTTTCCCTCTTTGACGAGCTTCAAGAATCAGAGAATCATTTATTTGCTATTGATGTAGCCAAAGAATGACCGAGTGCAGTCTCTGCCCTGGACCCATCTCAGGTATTAATGAACAGTGAGCTCTATCAATCTATGGTGGAGAAGGGAGCAGCTCCTTCCTAAAAAAAAACATGCAAAGCAACTCTGTAGATTCAGCCAAGCATAGAATTCGTAGATTTTGTAGTTTGCTCCTTCCTTCTAGGTCACTGACTTTTGCGTTAGCTTTAAATTGCTGTCACTTAATCTGGTGGCACACATCTTCTAATTCGTCAACATGCTCACACAAGTAGTTCAAACTGAGCTCAAAAGATGATAAACATTCACTGGATTCCTCAATTAATCTCCGGACTTGGTCAAGTTTAGCATCAAAATGATTTAAGATAACTTAAAAATTGTCAGGTAATGACTTTTTGTGGTGATCCAGTAGCTCAGAAATAGCCTCCAGTGTCCAATTAGTTGGCACTTCTTTCTTCCCTGATTTACCACTTCTTGTAGCCATTTTAATGTAAGGGAAGAAAAGGAAAGAGTTTGGTTGTAAAATAAAGAACTAAATCGGTGGAAGAAATGTAATGAAAGCAGGAGTATCTGTTTGTGTCTGCTACACCATACTGCAGCCAACCAGAAGTCCCACTCATTATCTAAAAGTATATGAAAACATTTCCTCATAAAGTAGTCATTGGATTTTCAAAGACTATCTCAGTTGTTTCGTCTAAATTATGCATGTATACTATCTTGTTTTTCATTTGGACATAAACCTTTATTCTTAACAGAGAAAGAAACTGTTAAAATCAAGCAAAAACAGATACAGTTTTTGACTAACCATCTTAAGAAACTCAAATATCAAAATCGTTACATAGGTATTCAACATGAACATCAGCAATCTGGACCAATATGGTTTGTCTTCCGTGCAAGCAGCATTCAAGATTCTCTGAGCCACGAGACCCCACATTTCAGAACTTTTATTTTCTGTGCAGAGGTTATGTAAGGAAGGTTTTCGGTTTTTCTCTCTGATCTGACTATTTTGCTTTTATCCTAAATATCTTCATCCTATCAATCTAAACAACCCAATTACTGCAAATAACCTGCGCCTATCAATTCTATTCCAGCTCTTCATAATTTTAGACTCTAAAATTAAAGTAGATTGAAGATGCTGTCATAAGATCAGCACCTTCAGATGGAATTAATAATGCTATATAGACCCATGCTTTTTGTCTCCTGGGCTGCAAAACAATTTCTTCTGGAGTTCCTGCGGGTCTTATTCGATTTAAACAACATTGTATTTGAACATGGTTTATTGGAATGGCTGCTAATATCCCACTGGAAGCCATCACAGCAGCTTTGTAGAATAATAAGCATTTCTCTGGTAAATTGTTGCTGTTATTGAAGTACTGGTTTGCCATACCTGACATTCTCAGTGGGTAAATTGCTTCTACACTAGCTGTTGCTTAGGGCTGGTGATGATTAGACACATAATTTAGCCAGTAATTTCTTTTTGAATTCTCATACACTTTTCCACTTCTTCTGTGAAATGTATTTGCAAGGGAAGAAATGAAGTGCATTGTTTGAGTCTCAAGGGTGAATATTCTTTGTGTGGATGCTCGATCCCAGACATAAACTTGTTCAGGAATGAGTACCTTTTGATGAAATTACAAAATGGCTTCCTTCAGATTATCCCCTGGTTACAATTATGAAATAAAATGTTTTTTTTAATGTGCAATATTCTGCTTTCAGTATCAGCGTCCAAAAGTGGCTCAGTGCCTGTGTCTTCAAATAATTGAGGTGCTAAAGGGTCTCTGAAGCAGAAAAATTGGTGTTCCAAAGTGCAATGTTGTTTTCATTCTGTTAAATGTGTGAAAGAGTGGACACTGTGATTGCTTACCTTTGAAGAGGGTCTGTGGATTTTGGATTAGTAAAATTTTAATTACCAATCCCCTCTGACAACAAGCAGTGCACAGGGTGGAATCAAACTCTTGCTGGAGATTATAAATATTGCTTAAAACAACAACCAGCTTTCACTGAACAGATGCTGATTGTGAACTTGTTGCAATCAAGGTCTGTTGAGATAAATCCTGAAACTGTTAAAAGCTTCAGCAGCATCTTTCCTGGCTGCAGGACACTGGATGTTTGCTAAATGACCTTTGTGGACACTGTGCAGAATCATCAAGAGAATAGCGTTAGGGTTAGGAGTATAGCAAATGCCTTTTCCACTGATATTAGTTAAAATATAAACTAGAGGACATGGATTTGGGGTGAAAAGGGAAAAGTTGAAGCAGAACTTTATGGGGAATTTCTTCACACAGAGTGTGGTGGGAGTGTGGAACTAGCTGCCAGCTGAAGTGGTGAATGTGGGCCTGATTTTAACATTTTAGAAAAATTTGGACAGGTACAGGATGGGAGGGGTATGGAGGGATATGGAATGGGTGCAGGTCAGTGAGATTAGATATGTTAATAGCTCAGCACAGTTTGAAAGGGCCAAATGGCTTGTTTCTGTGCTGTAATGTTCTCTGGTTCCATGGTTCAAGGAGAAGGCAGGGGAATGGGGTTGATAAGAAAAATACATGAGGAATGCTGACACTTGAAAGTGATTAAAGCCTATTAATCACAACTCTCTGTCTGATTCTGGTTGGTTGGTAGTACAGGAGTTAAACAAGAAAGTCAGCAGATGCTGCGAGAAACCCTGAAGATCATGCAGGATCTATAGAAAGTAAATGGTAACCAATGATTTGGGCCTGTGCCATTTGTCAAGGTGTGAACCAAAAGCAGGTAGTGCCTGAATAACAAGGGAAAGGGGAGGGATTGGATCACAGGCTAACAGTTAAGTGGCCATTATGACCTCCACTCCCTGCCCCTTCCTCCCTCCTTTCCTACCGTCCCCCTCTCTCTCAGCTCTTTATTCAGTTGCCTGCCTGTTTTCTTTGCTCATGCCTTGATGAAGGGCCCAGGCCCAAAATTTTGGTCAGCCTTTACTTCCTATCAATACAGTGTGACCTGCTGAGTTTCTCCAGCACGTTGGAGTGACTTTCTTTTCCGTGGCCAGATTTCACCCTGTACCACTAAGCCTTGGCAGAATTGCTGAAGTACAAAATCTCCAGTCCAGAATTAAGCCCACTTTGATGGAAGTGATAAGATTGTACTGAAAATAATACATGACCATTTTGAATACAAAGCACGATACTGAAAACTAAATGCATGATTCAACTGATTCATGATATATTTCTGAACATCATCACAAGTCCTGCAGAATTTAACTTCGATGCCTCTAATGTTACTGGTCAGTGAAGGTGACTTCAGTTGAAGTATCAGGACAACAGTTTATTCCATTTTTTTAAAAAAAGGCTTTCTTCAAATTATTATCTCACGTAAAGAATTTTGCATTAATATTACAAAGAACAGAGGCACCCTTATGCAATGATTAATTCTAAGGAGATTTTAATCTTGCTGTTTAAGATGAAATTGAAAAACCTTGAATACAAGAGTCATAAAAAGTATATTTGCTTTGAGTTTTGATTCATGGCAACAGAACAAAAATAACAATAAAGCAACAATATCAAAATGGGGTGTGATTAAAAGATAATTAAGATGCTGATAGCCAGTATCACCTGAAGGATGGCCAGCTTTGCTGTTAGATTGGCCCTTGATCTATCCCTACAGATGGAGGATGTCCCTAATGTGAAGCCTGGCTTCCATGTGCTTGAACACTTGCCCTGCAATTCACTAGACTCTGATTATTTGGAAATGTTAGAACTACAGAAACAGGCCCTTCAGCCCATCTAGTCTGTGGCAAACTATTATTCTCCTTAGCCTCACTGACCTGAACCCGAGCCATAGACCTCCATACCTCTCCCATCTATGGCGCTATCGACACCTTTCTTAAGTGTCAAGATCGAGCCTGCATTCACCACATCAGCTGGTCGTTTCTTCCACACTGTCTCCACTCTCTGTGTGAAGACATTTCCCCCAATGTTCCCTTTAAACATTTCGCATTTTCAATCCATATCCAATGTCTTCTAGTTCTTGTCTCACCTCACCTCAGTGAGAAAAGCCTGCTTGCATTTACTTTATCTGCACCCCTCATAATTTTATATAACTCAATCAAAACTCCCCTCATTCTTCTATGCTCCAGCGAATAACTTTTTTACCTGTAACTCAGTTCCTCAAGTCCTGGCAACATTGTTGTAATTTTTTTTTTATTGGCTGGAAGAGATGAATGTGAAATGTGGTCATCTCAACCCAAAAACCTGGGCTCTTCACTCCGACTCGTCAACACTGAACAAGTTGTCCGTGGGAGCAAATTGGATTCACCTGCATTTGGCCCATATCCTCTCGCCCTTTCCTTCCCACGTGATTGTCTAAATGTCTTATACATTGTAATTGTTAAAGAATTTGCTCATTGTCCCCTTTAAATCTTTCCCCTCTGAACTTAAACCTGTGGCCTCTAGATTATTCTCTCCTAGCTTGGGGAAAAATCTGTAACTATTCACCTTATCTATATCATTTTTAACTTGTCTAGAATCCCCATGATTTTGTATATATCTATAATGGCACTCCCCAGCCTCCTACACTCCAGAGAAAAATGAAGCTGCTCCTTGTAACACAAACCCTCCAGTCCTGATATTTTTTTTGAACGCTTTTCTGTTTAATCTGTCTATCCCTACAGACATACTCCATGCTGGCCATTCTTCAGGTGATACTGGCCATCAGCAACACAACAGAGATGTCATCTTAATTATCTTTTAATCGCAAATGTCATCCAAATTGTTAATGTAGAAAACAAACAACTGTGGGTCTACCCTCTTACCCAGTGGTTTTCCACCACTTTCTTTCCACTCACATATCACTTTAAGTATTCCCTATGCCAAAGGTTCTCTGTGAATAGTGAGGGATTGCTTAAGGTGGTATGTGGGTGGAAAGAAAAAGTTTGAAAACCACTGTTTTAATTGTACCTCATTGACTCATTATCTGCAGTTTCATACCTCCAAAGGAAATGGGCCAATGACAATTTATCTCAAGCAAAATATTTTAGTAACAATTGGGTCTAGAGCAGTGATTCTCAGCCTTCCCTTCCCACTCACATACCACCTTAAGCAATCCTTTATGAATCACAGAGCACCAATGGCATAGGGATTACTTAAAGTGGGATATAAGTGGAAAGAAAAAAGGTTGAGAACCTCTACTCTAACACCTTTCACCAAACCAATTTTGAATTCAATTGGCAAGCTCATTCTTGGTCCCAAGCAATCTAACTTTTTAGATGACCTTGTCAAAGGCCTTGTCGAAGTTGATGTGGACAATATACCATGTCCTGCCTTTGTCGTTCTTCTTTGTTACCTCTTCAGAAACATTCCATCAAATTTCTGAGACATGACCTCTGATACGCAAAGCTACATTGGCAATCCAAAACTCAGCTCTTGCCTTTCTAAAAGCCAATAGATCCCACCTTCAGAATCCCCTCCAGTAACATCCTCACCACTTGGTTTCCATGTCTTTTTTTTTTGCACAACACAATTGGGTTCCCTTTGTGAGGCTAAGCAGTTAAAATTATGATAAAATATGAGGAAACATTAGTACCAAGGAAATATCTGGGCAAACGCAATTACACCCCTGCTCGAGCTCTCAAAATCATACTTGACTAGGGCATCAATGTCAATGTCCTGTGGGTTTCTGCAATTAGATCTAATAGGGAAATGGAATTCCATGTGGAATATTGAAATCAAATGCTTACTTTTTAGATTCAAGATTCACGTTATTTTATTGTCATATAATAAAATATATGTAATATGACATATTCTCTATAATCAGAGAAAACGAATCAAAAGAGAATCCCTTCAGAGCCCTTGAGTTCTGTTGATTCATCTGCAGTGCTCCCACAGCCACTGCTGCCACACAGACCTCAGTCCAAACCAGCAGCAACCTGAGCTCCAAATCCAAACCTCCGACGTGATCAGGAAGCCTTCAGCACCTCAGGCCGCTCAGGGGCCACTCCTGTTCTCGGCACCCTCTTGCATCCCAGTTCCGATACCTTGTACCTCCCCTCAGCCAGTCTCAAGCCAGTCCACAGCCTGGTGGATGTTATCCTTTGAACTTAGACAGCAAGTTGCTAGCAGCTCACAGCACGCGTGGGCTCGTCCTCCTTTCCAACAACCTGTGTATTCTTCAGCTGCAGTGCCCCGCCACCGTGATCACCATTGCATGTAGTGGTCTCTGCTTCTCATTCTCAGTTGGGGGAAGTTCTTCCCTGAGTCTGCAATCTCTTGAGGCCACTGCCAAACATAACCGCTGCCATCCTGGGCTCAGATTCTGCAATCACAGGATTTTAATATAAAACACCATTGGCTCCTTTAACAGGTTATTTAAAGAATATACGAAGCTATCAATAGTTGGACTGGGCAGTTGAACCCCATAGACCAGCATTATGTCTCCGGTCCTCGCTGCCATTAATTTTTGTTGTTAAGGGCAAAAGTAATTTACTGAGTGGTCAAAAGTGAATTAATAGCCTGAAATATAACAAAAAAAGTATTAATTAATGTCACTCTCACATGGTTCTTGAATATATTCATTGGAGAATATTGCTTCTAAATGTATTAGATCAATAATTAGAGAATTACTCCAATAATATGTGGTTGAACTGCACTGATTTAGTGAGATGGATTAGAACTGAAGTTAGAACTGGATCTCATAAACATGCGGGTGATTTCAACTCAGAAGAGATATTGTGTTAGGTATTGAATTATTATTGAATTCTGTTCTGTGTGGAGCCCACGGGAGATGGGGGTGGGGCGGTGTGGCCTTTCATTGAGCCACAATGCTGCTATAGCCGGGCAGTGGGGCAGTGGATCAGCTCACGATTGAATGGCAGGGAAGACTCAATGAGCTGAATAGCTTATTTCTTCTTCGGTTTTATGGTCGAAAATTATGTTGCTTGAAGAATGGAAGAGGGAAGCAGGAGAGGGGAAAAGAAGTGGATACCTGTTTTACAGAGTATGCCTTTGGCCCATTGAGTCTGCTCTGCCATTCAATGAGACCATGGCTGATCTGAAGATAGACTCATCTCCTTTTCCCCGTATCCCAATTCACCACCCTCTGGGAAAAGCAGTTCCTCCTCATCTCCTTCCTAAATCTGCGACACTGAATTTTGAGGCTACGTCCCCTAGTTGTGGACTCCCCTACAAGTAGAAACAATATACCTTCCTCCATCTTATCTATGCCTTTCATAATTGTATACGTTTCTATAAGATCCCCTCTCATTCTTCTAAATTCCAGCAAGTACAGTCCCAACTGACTCAGTCTCACCTCATAGGCTAAACACTTCATCTCTGGAATCAATTTGGTGAAAATCATCTGCACCGCATCCAAAGCTCCTTCCTCGAGAAAGGAGATCAGAACTGCATGCAGTCCTTCAGATGTGGCCTCACCAGTACATTGTACGGTTGCAGCATAACCAACCTGCACTTAAATTCCATCCCTCTAGCAATGAAGACCAACATTCCATTTGCCTTTTTAATAGCCTGCTGAACCTGCAAATAAATCTTTTGTGATTCCTGCACATAAATCTTTTGCGATTCTTGCACAAGCTCTTCTTTTTTTTTTGAAATTTATTTATAGTATCTCCATACATTCATTTCAAATTGACTTAGTATAATATTACATAATAGATACTAAATAATTTTCAAATTTTCACCCCCCCCCCACCTCCCCTAACCCCTTAGGAAACCACCTTGTGGTGGTTAATTCCCAAAAACCCAAATGGGTGTGGTATAAACCACAAGTGGCATATGACTTTCGGGAGCAGAAGTACCACTCCCTCCCCCCCCCCCCCCCCCAGGCAGACAAAATACACGTATAAACCGAAAAATCATCATTTCTTATATCCATAAAACCCCGGTCCATCAATTTAACCAATCTTATTCATAAACTCTTTTTTTTGAAAATCCAAACTTGATATTAAATTTTGCACCCTTTCCACCCTCCCAACACTGAATTAAACATTGTTTACAATCAATAAAAGTTTTTTTTTAAATTTTTTTTTTCAAGTCTTCCTAAATTTCATCCACTGAATTAAAACACCTCTGAACATCCCAGTTCAACACCGAATCTTCCATTCTTCTCAGTCTCAAGTTGAATTTGTAGCTTACTTTCAAAAAAAGTTTTTTTCAAATCTTTTAAAATTTTCTTGAACATAATTCCTTCGGTCTTGATCTTCTAAAGCATCAATGTTATTCATAAGTTCTTTCTTCTGTGTTTCCCAATTTAATACCAAATTTTCCACTTTGTCAATCTTCTCAATGTTAAGTTGAAATTATTGTTTATTTTCAAGAAAAACTTATTCAAAATTGTTAACTCTTCTTGGACATTGCTCCTTCGACTTTAATTTTATAAATCATCAATCTTGTTCATAGTTTATTTCTACTGAATTTCCAAATTTAATAATAAAGTTTCCGTTTTTTCCAATTTTCTCAATATTAAACTGATCTTGTTGTTTAGTTTAAAAAAAACCTTTTCAAAACTATTAAAATCTGTTTGCAATGTATGCATACTCACAGATAATAAATTCACTCTTCCAATATTCCATCCAAAAAAAAATTCTGATAAACCTTATTGGAGGTCAAGGAGTTCCATATATATGTTTATCTTCAGAAAATATTTCAAATATTTCAAATCAACATTTGTCGCCATCTTTCAAAAAGGAGTCCTAAATCAACTTTAATAAGTTCTGTTCTTGAGAAAATTCCAGCACCAACTCCGGCTCTGTCTGGGCAAATAGGTCAAATTTCTTCCAAAGTCAAAGAATGTAATTTTGTTCTGTATTTATAGATACTAAATTCATCCTTCCGATATTCCATCAAAAAAAAAATCACTAATACACTTTAATGTTATCTGGATTTTTAAAACTCACGGGCAACCAATGCCAATTACTGCAATTTATCTTCATAAAACATTTCAAATCAATATTCATCACCATCTTTCAGAGGGGTGTCCAAGGCCAGCTTATCCGACAGTCCAATTAATGAGCTCCGTTCTTAAGAAAATTCCAGCCTTGACTCCGTGGTTCTGTCTGGGCAAGTAGGCCGAGTTTCTTCCAAAGTCGGAGAGTGTAGTTTTGTTCTGTATTTGAACTCTATTTTCCTTAATCTTTGTTGCCATTTTAAACTAAAAACAATTGATAAACAAAACAAAGACTTTTAACAGAAAAGAAATATTCTTAAAACGGGTATTTATATAACTGCCTGGGGGAGACCGGGAATGCACGTCCGCTCCCTACACCATCTTGCCACTCCCCCCTTGCACAAGCTCTTCCATGTCCTCCACAGCAGCATGCTGCAATCGCATGCCATTTAAATAGTATTCTGATCTGCCATTTTTCCTTCCAAAGTGGTTAACCTCACATTTTCCAACATTGTACTCCATCTGCCAGCAATTTCCCACTCAATTAATTTATCTATGTCTGTCTGCAGACTCTTCACATCCTTTTCCACTCAATATAGTGTCATCATCAAACTTAGATACTTTACATTCTGTCCCTCTTCAAGATCGTTTAGGTATATTGTGAAGAGTTGCAGGCCCTTCAGTGACCCCTGCAGCACCCCCTTCACCACTAATTGCCAGCCAGAAAAACATCCCTGTATCTCAACTGTTATATAATCAGGATAATATATCCACTTAAGAATACACCCTTCTCACTGTAGTAACCATAGGGCCCCACTATGGGGCGTGTGTGTGTGTGTGTGTGTGTGTGTGTGTGTGTGTGTGTGTGTGTGTGTGTGTGTGTGTGTGTGTGTGTGTGTGTGTGTGTGTGTGTGTGTGTGTGTGTGTGTGAACAGTTTCCTGAGATGGTGGAAGGCATCAGTAAGTAAAGTCTCTTTTATTAATTGAATCTTGCATCTCTAAGTTATTTAAAAAGCCTCCCATATAACACAGAGATATAGTATGGTGGCAGCGGTATAAGAAAACAAGAAAAAATCAATAAAATTAATTGCAAGTCACTGAAATATGAATGGGAAGAAGATAAAAAATATTACTGGGAAAGAATTGGCTGGAGCAATAGCAGTTCACCCAGTGATGGACTGGGAGGCTGAAGACATTGTTGAATCATTTAAAAAGTTTCAGCAGAAGTGAAATTTAGCATTCAAAAGCTATTTTAAAAATGTAAAAGCAGAGGAGAAGGTCAGTTCTATACTTCTCTGGCCAGGTAAGTGAGACCTTGACTTATTTAATAGCTGGAAGCATAAGGAGGTGGAGAAAAATTATTCAGATCGGATATTTGTAAAGTTTGCTTTTCACCTTGAACCCAGGTCTAATCGTAGAAATAAACACGATGAGTTTCAAGTCTTAACGCAAGAGACTGATAAAACTGTTGATAACTTCCTCACTAGACTAAAAATTGTTGCTGCAAAATTCAGGTTTAAGGATATAGAGGAAAGGTTATTTGATTAACAAATATAGGCGAGGAAGAGACAAACGAGATGTGCTCCACACCAGGGTCATGACCAGCATGGAATGCCACACTGACCACCGGCTTTTTCGCAGCAAGCTCAACCTTCACTTCAAGCCAAAGTTCAAGAACAGTGGAGCCCCCAGAAGGAGGTTCAATGTTGGAAACTTGCAGTCAGACGTAGTGAGAGGAAACTTTCAGGCAAATCTCCAAGCAAAGCTCGAGGATGCAAACTGCCTCATGGACACGTCTCCTGAAACCCTCTGGGATCAGCTGAAAACAGCCATACTGCAATCCACTGAAGAGGTACTGGGCTTCTCTTCCAGGAAAAACAAGGACTGGTTTGACGAAAACAACCAGGAAATCCAGGAGCTGCTGGCAAAGAAACGATCTGCTCACCAGGCTCACCTTGCAAAGCCTTCCTGGCCAGAGAAAAAATGAGCCTTCCATCTCGCATGCAGCCACCATCAGCGCAAACTCTGGGAGATTCAAAATGAGTGGTGGACTAGCCTCGCCAAACGAACCCAGCTTAGCGCCGACATTGGCGACTTCAGGGGTTATTATGAGACACTAAAGGTGGTGTACGGCCCCTCAACACAAGTCCAAAGCCCTCTGCACAGCACAGATGGCGAAGTCCTCCTCAGTGACAAGATCTCCATCCTCAATAGATGGTCAGAAGACTTCCAATTCCTTTTCAGTGCCAACTGCTCAGTCCAAGAATCCGCCCTGCTCTAGCTCCCTCAACAACCCTTGAGGCTAGAGCTGGATGAGGTCCTTACCTGGGAAGAGACATATAAGGCAATTGAACAACTGAAAAGTGGCAAAGCAGCAGGTATGGATGAAATCCCCCCAGAGGTCTGGAAGGCTAGTGGCAAAGCTCTGCATACCAAACTGCATGAGTTTTTCATGCTCTGCTGGGAACAAAGAAAGCTGCCTCAGGACCTTTGTGATACCATCATCATCACCCTGTACCAAAACAAAGGTGAGAAATCAGACTGCTCAAACTACAGGGGAATCACGATGCTCTCCATTGCAGGCAAAATCTTCGCTAGGATTCTCCTTAATAGACTAATACCTAGTGTCCCCGAAAATGTCCTCCCAGAATCACAGTGTGGCTTTCATGCAAACAGAGGAACTACTGACATTGTCTTTGCCCTCAGACAGCTCCAAGAAAAGTGCAGAGAACAAAACAAAGGACTCTACATCACCTTTGTTGACCTCGCCAAAGCCTTCGACACCGTGAGCAGGAAAGGGCTTTGGCAAATATTAGAGCGCCTTGGATGCCCCCCAAAGTTCCTCAACATGGTTATCCAACTGCACAAAAACCAACAAGGTCGGGTCAGATACAGCAATGAGCTCTCTGAACCCTTCTCCATTGACAATGGTGTAAAGCAAAGCTGCGTCCTCGCACCAACCCTCTTTACTATCTTCTTCAGCATGATGCTGAAATAAGCCATGAAAGACCACAACAATGAAGACGCACGGTACCGCACGGATGGCAGACTCTTCAATCTGAGGCACCTGCAAGCTCACACCAAGACACAAGAACAACTTGTCTGTGAACTACTCTTTGCAGACGATGCTGCTTTAGTTGCCCATTCAGAGCCAGCTGTCCAGCGCATGATGTCCTGTTTTGCGGAAACTGCCAAAATGTTTGGCCTGGAAGTCAGCCTGCAGAAAACTGAGGTCCTCCATCAGCCAGCTCCCCACCATGACTACCAGCCCCCCCCACATCTCCATCGGGCACACAGAACTCAGAATGGTCAACCAGTTTACCTACCTCGGCTGCACCATTTCATCTGATACAAGGATCGACAAAGAGATAGACAACAGACTCACCAAGGCAAATAGCACCTTTGGAAGACTACACAAAAGAGTCTGGAAAAACAACCATCTGAAGAAACACACAAAGATCAGCATGTACGGAGCCATTGTCGTACCCACGCTCCTGTTTGGTTCTGAATCATGGGTCCTCTACCGGCATCACCTATGGCTCCTAGTACACTTCCATCAGCGCTGTCTCCGCTTCATCCTCAACATTCATTGGAATGACTTAATCACCAACATCGAAGTACTCGAGGTGGCAGAGTCCACAAGTATCGAATCCATGCTGCTGAAGACCCAACTGCGCTGGGTGGGTCACGTCTCCAGAATGGAGGACCATCACCTTCCCAAGATCGTGTTCTATGGCGAGCTCTCCACTGGCCACCGAGACAGAGGTGCACCAAGGAAGAGGTACAAGGACTACTTAAAGAAATCTTTTGGTGCCTGCCACATTGACCACTGCCAGTGGGCTGATATCGCCTCCAACCGTGCATCTTGGTCCCTCACAGTTCAGCGGGCAGCAACCTCTATTCAAGAAGACCGCAGAGCCCACCTCACTGACAAAAGACAAAGGAGCAGAAACCCAACACCCAACCCCAACCAACCAATTTTGCCTTGCAACCGCTGCAACCGTGCCTGCCTGTCCCGCATTGGACTTGTCAGTCACCAACGAGCCTGCAGCAGACATGGACATACCCCTCCATAAATCTTCGTCCGTGAAGCCTAGCCAAAGAGAGAAAGAAGATAGGGGAGTGCCCATCCTGAAGCACAAAAGTCTCTTGTAGGGGAGGATAGCTTCAAGCTGGCCGCAGGTATCGATGCAGCCAGAGCCTTCGAAGCCATGAGGATGCAAATGAAATCCTTATCTATACCGACTCACCCACAGCAAAGAGAAGGAAGGGTTGTTGCTATAAAGAACACAATCAGAAAAATGCAAACCCCCCAAGATCTGCAGGAAGTGCGACAGACTGCACCCCCTCAATGACTGAAACAAATGCCCCGCATACAGTTCTGAATGTAGAGCCTGTGGTAAAGCAAACAACTCCGCGAAAATGTGCAAGTCTGATATGAAGAAAACATAATACCAGTGAAGAAAAAAGTCAAGAAGAAGATCCATCACATAAAAGAAAACAACAATGAGGACTCCAGCACCCAGATATTGGACATAGAATCCATACATCTTCACAAGATGTCGGGTGAGTTGAAAGAAGGAAGTAAGTTTCACACAAGGATCCAAATACAGAGGACAGTCCAGAACAAGGCTACGATATTTAACCTAAAGGTGAATCTGGATACTGGATCACAAAGCAACATCCTTCCACTCAGACTCTACTGCCAGATGTTCCCAGAGAACATAATAAAAGGGGTATCCAAAAGACGGTGCATTGGAAACAGCAAATGTCACATTAGTGGCCTATGGTGAACCCATGATCAAGCAGCTAAGGAGAGCTAAGATCAATGGCTGCCATAAGGGAAAAAACATCCTCTGTACGTTCTACGAGGTAGATGCAGACGGACCAACTATTCTAGGTCTGGATAGCTGCCGGGGGTTGCAATTGATCTCTGTCAATTATGAGATCCAGATGAAGAAAATGTGCCAAAAATACAGAAACACATAACACAAAGAGGAAATTATTTCAACAGAAATACTTGCCAGGCCATGGAACACAGTGGGAGCAGACTTGTTCACCCCGAATCAAGAGTGGTGTTTAATAGTAGCCTGTTACTACTCTAAGTTTCCATTCATCAAAAGGGTGAAAGACCTGAGAACGTCAACTATCACCTCAGAAATGAGAGCGCTCCTTGCTAAACAAGAAATACCCAAGCAAGTAACAAGGGACAATGGAACACAGTTCATGTCACAAGAATTCAGAAAGCTGGCTGCAGAGTATGAGCTTATTATCACTACATCATCTCCATACTACCACAAAGGTCATGGGGTCATTGAAAGACAAGTGCAAACTGTGAAACGCACACTAGTTAAGTGTCACGAAACAAAAGAAGGCCCTGACCTCACTCTTCGATCATTACCAGCAACACCTTTACGGGCTGACAGGTCCTCTAGTGAGAATAATCACCCAAATCCCCTGACAGCTCTTTGGTGCTGCAGGTGGCATTCTTGTCTCTCAGATTCAGTGATACAGGCTCAATCTTAACCCCCTTGACCACATTGGTTGCCCCTTACATCCCAGAGGTGTGCTGGTTGGTGGGTTAATTGCTGAATTGGTGAAGATGGGAGCAAATATTGAACCAGCGGAGTGGCTTTGTTGAGCACCTGTTTAAATTAAGTTGTGTGAAACAGCAATGGTGTAGCCCAGGATGCAGAGCTGGATGAGATGCTCACCATAAGGGTAACTCTTCTAAAGTGTCTCCTTATCACTGTTTGGAGAGGATCACCCTGGTCAGAGGCTTTATCTGTAAACTTGGGGGAAGAGGGGTTAATTATCTCTGATGTTACTGTTCATCTTTCGGGCAGCTCCGTGGAGGAGAAGGATCCTCCAAATGCAGTGATGATTAAATGTTTTCAAAGAATGTGACTGAACATAAAGTAAAATGCTTTAAGGTTTATATATTCATGCAAGTGAAGTTTGTTCAGTCTAAGTACAGTACAGCATTCTTACCTTTAAAGCTGTTTATTCATAATACAGATACATTTGGCATTGTAAGTGTAGGTCACAAGCAACCAGAAAATACACTTATCCAGAACTACCAATCCCCATAAGTGCTGGGCATCAGGTGTTTTACTGTAATAGGAATGACAGCTGGAGATGCAATAATAACATGGATAAATGCAAGGTTATCCACTTTGGAGGTAAGAACAGGAAAGAGGACTATTATCTAATTGGTATCTGTTTAGGAAAAGTGGAGATGCAGAGAGACTTGGGTTTGCTGTGCATTAATCGTTGAAAGTGGGAGCGCAGGTGCAACAGGCAGTGAAGAAGGCGAATGCTATGTTGACGTTCATAGCAAGAGGATTTGAGTACAGGAGAACAAAGATCCTGCTGCTGCTATACAGGGCCTTGGTGAGACCACAACTGGAGTACTGAGTGCAGTTTTGGTCACCTTATCTGAGGAAGGACATCCTTGCCATGAAAGGGGTGCAGAGAAGTTCACTAGACTGATACCAGCAAAGGAAGGACTTGCATATGAAGAAATGTTGGATAGACTAGGCTTGTATTCTCTGGAATTTAGAAGATTGAGGGGCGATCTTATAGAAACGTATAAAATTCTTAAGGGTTTAGACAGACTAGACGCAGGTAGGTTGTTTCCAGTGCTGGGATAAACAAGAACCAGGGATCACAGTTTAAGGATAAGGGGGAAGTTTTTTAGGACTGAGATGAGGAAAAATTTCTTCTCTCAGGGAGTGATAGATCTGTGGAATTCTTTGCCACAGGAAGTAGTTGAGACCGTTTCCTTGTCAATATTTAAGAGGTTAGATTTGGTCCTTCTGGCTAAGGGGATCAGGGGGTATGGGGAGAAGGCAGGAATTGTGTACTGATCAGCCATGATCATATTGAATGGTGGTGTAGGCTTGAAGGGCCAAATGGCCTACTCCTGCACCTATTTTTCTACGTTTCTTTGTTTCTAAGATGCATTCAAATATAAAAAAAATGGTTTTTACTAGGGGAGCTAGCACATTAAAAAAAGGCACCATGGCCACTGTTCCCTGTGTGTGCAAGGAAATTAATGTGCGCACAAAAGCCAGTTCCCTAAAATAATGAGTTCAAAGTGTTTTTGCTTGCAAACAACACAAAATTCATGGGTAGCCTATAATTTGATATTCTGTCCACTCTTTCAACATTTTAATATTTTTAATCGCACTTTCACCTATTATCAAGAACTTATTATAATTTTGATAGCCAAGGAGAAATAAATATATCGGAGCTATTCCTCCCTAGATGCCAGTGACCTGACGACTCCCCCTGAGCACATTCCCTAAAAGTGCCCCCCTCCCCGAACTCTGTGTGCTTACTGCCTGTCCCCTCCCGACGCATCAGTGAGCCACCAGTGCAAGTGCACCACAGGGCTCCTGTGACACACCGGTGGCCAGCAGCACACCACAGGAAACCGGGCAATAAGCACAACCTCCGAAGAATGTGCCCAGGGGAGCGGTCGCTCCCCCTGCAACCTGTATAGCTATGCCACTGGTTTATACACCTAAAATAGACAAAGGATTTATGTCAGTTTCTAGCCAGTAAACTGATTAAAGAAAAAAAGGAATTTTCACTTACAAAGTGTTAGTCAGGTTTCAGGACATTCCTTAATCAAGTAAAGTCGAGTTCATTGTCATCTGATTATACAAGTGCAGCCCGATGAAACAGCGTTCTCTGGTCCTCAGTGCAAATCAACCAGTAATAATGCACATACAGTACAAACAATACACAGTACTTTATCTAGACAAATAAATAAATATTGTTTGGTACAAATGAAAGTCTTGGACACAATGCTTCCCAGCCAAAGAATTACATTTGAGTATCGTCAATGAAAGAAACACAGAAATCAATTTGAACACTTCAAGGTCACATTATAGTTTGAAAAAAATGACCAATTAAAATGTTTTATTGGTTTTGGTTGAAGGATAATGTTGCCCGGCATAATGGCTTCATATTTTTTATATCTGATTCTGTTGCTATAGAATCTCTTGGAACATATTTTCACATTCAAGATATAAATGCAAGTACTTTCCATTAAACAGAGTCAAACATTGTTATAGTGGATAATATTTCAGATAGAAGCAGATGACTGTGAATTGTATGGGGCTTTTAATTTAGTTCAACTGGACTTTCTTGTCCTCCACAACAACCATTCTCAAACTTTTTTGGGCTCTGGCCCCATAAAGACCATGCTCAGTTTATGGGTCCCCTTCCCTGTGAGGCAGTCAAGTTTAGGTGTTTTTTCCCCCCATATATAGCGGCACGGTTAGCGTGGGGTGGCTTGGTTAACATGGGGTCACATGATTAATGTAACTCTTAACAAAACATTGTTACAGCACAAACCACTGGGATTCAAATCCGGGTCTGTGTGTAAGAAGTTTATCCATTCTCCCTGTGTCTGTTTGGATTCCTCCCACCCTTTAAAATGTACAGGGTATAATTGGGTGGCATGGGACTGTTACCATCCTGCTTGTCTGAAGAAAAATTATTTTATTGACTACATGAAAATATAAAAAATATTCTATGATTTCAGTTCATGGACCCTGTAAATGTGCTGTGACAAACCACCCCCCCCCCCCCACCACCTCCCCCCAACCCCCATTGAGAATGGCTTCTCTATAGAGCAATGTGATTTCTTTTAATTAACTAATTTTTAGTTCTTCAAAGTGAAGGATTTGCAAGAAGTGTACTTTCCTCTTTTTGCAGTAATGTGACAAAGGCCATTTTTCGGGCGTATATGAGTTATGAGATCCCATAAATGTCAAGTCATATCATAACTCTAGTGCAATATAATCTTTCAAGCAAGGGAGAAATCGATATATACAAGGTTAAAGAAAAAAAATAAGAGGGCTTTATGAAAATGTTATCTTTACATTGCTAAAAAGGGGAAGTAATTGAAAATTACATAGTATTTTGTTACTAATCTGAAATAAATTACATCACTATCATTCCACAACATTATGAAATCACACTCGTATGTTTAGCAGCAAGTAAAGAAGATTAGTTAATTCTGCTTTCCCAAATGGAGTAAAACGTGAAAGTCTGCAGATGGCGCGATTGAAGTAGAAACTCAATGCTGGAGAAACTCAGCAGTGTAGTTTATATAGCAAAGATAAAGATACAATGTTTTGAGGTTGAACCCTTCATCAAGGTTTGAGCAAAATGTAGGCAGGGTGCCTGTTAAAACAGTGGGGGCGGAGGGGTAGGGGAGAGAAATGGCAGGAGGATGAGGGAGGGAGGGCACACCAGCAAACAGGTGTGATGTACCACCAATAAATACGCAAGGCTGATGTGAAACTATAAGGCTTTTATTAACTAAAGACAGGAACTACCATCAAGCTGATCGACTGATAGAAGCAAAGAGAAAGGGGAACAAGTAAGGGGCTATGGCCAGGATCGATCTCGGGAGGTGTTTCCAGCTGGCAGCAGCCAATCGTGGCAGAACAGTGGTTTATCATTTTCAGTCCTTTTTAAGAGTCCTGCAGAGTAAGAAGGTGAAGCAACTATACATAACTACATTTTACAGGTAAAGTCTATCATGGGGTCTCCTCTGCTGCAGCAAGTGACGTGGCAATGGTTGGGGCACTGCCGTAGTGTCCTGAGCAACTTGTGAGATGGATCTGTTAACCGTTTCTCGCGGGGTGAAGACAGGTGGGGTGGTGGATGAGTGCGGAGCTGGTACATTGTTGGCAACAATGGTGATCAGGGGTAGAGGGTGGTCAGCTACAGGTTCCGGGACCCCTAAGGTTGAAGTGGGAGGGGGTGTCTGTTGAAAGTCAATGGTGGGCAGGAAGGCCCCCAATGGAGCAAGGTCCCTGATTGAGACCGTGTCTGTGCGCCCATCAGGGAAGGCAACATAGTCATACTGCCAGTTAGCGTGGAGAAGGTGGACCATCTCGACCAACGGGTCAGTCTTAGATTGCCTGACGTGCTTCTGGTGCCAGGCTGGTCCTGGGGAGATAATCCAGGTGGGCAGTGTAATCCCTGATGCAGACTTCCAAGGGAAAACAAATATCTGTTCATGAGGAGCGATGTTGTTACTGTACATAAAGTGACCAGATGGAGTAAAGGGCGTCTGGGAGAACTTCTTGCCATTGGGAAACAGAGAGATCCCGTGACCTCAGTGCCAGGAGGATGGTCTTCCATACTATGGCATTTTCCCTTTCCACTTGCCCATTACCCCTAGGATTGTAGCTGATGGTTCTGCTCATGGCAAAGCCCCTAGCCACAGCTCATCACTCATGAATGATGTACCACAGTCACAGTGGATGAAGTCAGGGGACCAAAAGAGAGTGAAGATATTCCAGAGGGTCTTGATAAATGTGGCCATGGTCATGTCTGGGCAAGGTATAGTGAAAGGGAAATGGGAGATGATTGTAAGGAAGTAGACATGGGGTCCCATGAAATCAATGCTGAGGCACTTCAAGTGGCAGGTAGCCTTGATCAGATGTGCTTTGTCCAGCTGGTAGAATTGAGGTTTGCATTCGGCACAGACCTGGTAGTTTTTAGTCATAGTCCAGACTCCTCAGTGGAGTATTGTACATTCCGAGATTTGATAAAATGGAAAAAAAAACTAATAACTCTGGAGTGGCAAAGGTCATTGTGGAGAGATGGCATACTAGCACAAGATCCTTGGGAAAGAGCATCCAGAGGTTTGTTAAGTTTACTGGGCCGGTAGAGAATGCCATATATTTAAGTGGACAGCTCGATTCTCCACCTGAGGATCTTAGCATCCTTAATTTTACCCCTTTGCTTATTATTAAACATGAATGCTACCGCCCACCATAACTGTAGTTTACCACAAGGTAGAAGGGTGAATGGACAGAGAAGGGTATGGAGAACTGGAGGAAAGGAGATGGTGAGATAGAGAAGTGAAGGAGAATGTGGAGTAATCTCACAGAAAACTGAGAGATCAATGTTTATGCCATTCAGTTGGAGTGTGCCAGGATGTAATATTGGGTGTGGCTCCACAAATTCATGGGTTACTTAGTTTGACCGTTCACGAGGCCATGGACAGATAGCACAGGAGTGGGGCGCAGAATTAAAATAGTTGGCCACTCGGAGATCCCTGTCACTGATGTGGACAAAGTTGAGGTGCTGGTATAAATGGTTCTTTTTTTTCATATTCTTGTGTGTCAAGGTAGGACTTCCTCAGCCTCTTTTTGTGACCTTTACTTACAATGTTGTGCTCCAAGTCATTTTTCAAGCATTCCATGCATACAACTAAATCAAATGCAAGGCCATTAACATAAGTAAATGTTTTAAAACCTTTAGCAAATAAGGTATTCAGACAAGCTCATGTTACCTTAGCAGTCATCGTAGATATCAATTGTGATGAGCGAGTGCAAGGGGCTACCATAAATAAAACTTTTTTGTGTCCAGTTCGAACATCATCATATTTAGCCTTTCATAGTCAACATTATTATTGGCCTCATTGTCCACCCCATGAACAATTTTTCATATCCTTCAACTATATGAGCCTGCTGTGGAATGGGTGAGTTAAATGAGAATGATACCCTTGCAGATGTGTTCAAAAACACGTTCATGCACACATATATTCAAGCTAAGTCTGAATACCTTAGACAATGAGGATTTTGCTTCCTGAACACTGTTGGGTGTATTTTACGGATATTGGGCTGCTGATCACAAAACTCACCTTAAAATATTCTTAACTTGTACCTTTTTTAAAATATAAACTATTTTTGTGATTTCCTTTTATATTTTATGTCTACAAGTATAACCAGTTTAGGTCAGTCAAAGCTTGACTGGGCATGAACTCAGTGCAGGTGCTATGCAAGTGCTCTCTTAGGCCTGGACATGCTGAGTCAGGATATGAATAGTGTTGAAATTTAAAAAATTATTTGAGTGAGAAGGTTGGAAATTTACCTCATGTTTCTCTTCCTCTTTAAGATTAAACAACATATTTGAGGAATCATGCTAAATATACCAACGTACAACAAATATAACAATTCCCATTATTCTATGCAAGACACTAATTACAGTTTTGAGTGGATTTTTGAAAGATGGGTACAGATGTCATTTTGGATCTGCTAGTTTTCACAACAGAAGTTTGACTCATTCTGCTTTCAAACTGTGAGCAAACAAGTCTAACTTAACTGAAAGTGCAAGATAGCCTTTCAGCTATCATGGTGAGTAAAAGGAACATCTCAACGTGATTCATTAGTGATTGAAGGGATAGATCTCATTAAAACTTGATTCCAGTTACAGAGGATATTTTGATAATGGTGTACTGAGGAAAAGTGACATATCATTTAATGCCAACATCTGAGAACTCATGGCTTAGAACATTCCACATATCCTTACCAAACATCAAAGAAGCAAACCAGCCCCATTTAATGGTTAGCATTGAAGATCATCATAATTTCTTACCGGATGTACTAAAAATATGTAGCTACATACACATCACTTGCCTTGCATGCTTGGTAGCTGAAACACCATGCAATGACAGAAGTAAACAGCTTTACAACTATCAGTAATGGTCTGTCAACCACTCTGGACAGTTGTGTAAAGTTAAATAAAGAACAAGAACTTAACAGACAATTTGCAAACATCCAATTATTTTCAGCCTGTTGTGATGGATGAGAATATTCTTGTCAGTCTGCCCCTAAAGCCCCTGCAGAGATTTATTGATGTTGAAGCTATTTGATTGACTTCATGTTGGGATCCGCAGTGGTCTGGTTCTGATAGTGGAGTTATCATTCAAAAGTTGCACTAATGCTGCAGAGGCCAAATTCAAATTCCTCCAATGCAGCTTGGATATTTAAACTCAGAAAATAAAATTTCTGAAATAAATTGGTACTAATGGCAAAAGTCAGCCATAAACTACAAGGATTTCAATTTAATTTTTTTTTAAATCCTTTATTATCCTCTGGTATCCAAGCATTGTTTATCCAAAATATGACATGGACCTGCAGATGGACACAATAAAATAGAAACAGATATAAATCATGCAGCCTATCAACTTTCAAAAACGTCGTGGCTTGTCCTGTCCTACTTTTCCCTCTGGTCAACAATTCCAAAACGTCTTCGAATGAAATTCTCCCATCTCAGTCCTAAATTGTCACTTACCCTGAGATTATGTCTTCTAGATACTCCACCTTGAGGCAACAAAAAAGGCTTTTCAAACTCTCAGAATTTTCAATGTCTCAGTGGTCACATCTAGTTATGAATGGCAACAGGAAATTGATTGTGAAGATCCATAGGCAATGACCGCCAAAGGCAAGTCTGAAGAATTTGTGATGATTTTTGGCCAGACGATTTAATCTCCTGAATTCCCCGTGGTTTCAAAAGCCAGTTACCAGTCAATTCTGCTTGCTCCACATAATGACAAGAAATACTGGGAGCAGTCTCTCCAACAAAAGCTTCTGGAACAGAAAACATCCCCACTGTAGTACCGGAGGTAAAACACAGGATTCTGTTGACACGGTGGTTAAGCACACAAATGCTGGAGAATCTCATCAGGTCAAACAGTGCCTTTATGTAGCAAAGGTGAAGATACATCACCAACATTTCAGGCTGGAGTCTTTCATCAAGGTGTAGTACACTGTAGTACCAAACATTTTCATTCTAAAATTAATCCTGTCTCCTGCCAATTTGTGTAAAATTGCTTAGATACATCCCCTCCATGGAAAGCAGGAACAAATTAATCTAATCATTCCACTCTCAATTATAAACAAACTAGTCAAAAACCCATGAAAGTGTTATAAAACAGCAATTACACTGGACAACAAAGATGTTGCTTTTCAAACACTTTTGGGTGCATTTTATGAATTTGATCATGGAAATCATCTTAAAATGTTCCTATCACATACCTTTTTTATATATAACTTATTTTTGTGTTTTCCTGTTATATTTTAAATCTACATGTAAATTGCCCACAAAGCAAGCTGGTTTGGTCAGTTCAAGCATGCCTGGGCGTACACTTGGACTTCTGATCTTGGTGCAGTCAGTGATGAACATAGTGAAAGGTTTCACAAGGACATTGTGATCATGGAAAACCAGTATTAGGACAACTGGAATCCATCAATGCTGGCTGACTATTGGCACAAGAGGCATCAGATGCTGAGTACAAATGAAAATCAGCGGCAGAACCTTTTTAAATCAGTTGAACTAACACAATGTGATTAAACATGCTAAATTCAGTAAACATTAATGTAATGTTTCTCCAACTTCCTACTTAATACATATTTTTGAATTCAACTTGAAGTTGTCTATCACAAACTCTTTTTTTTAAGGAAGCAAACCTTTGGAAAAAAAAAAGTTATGCTGTGTCATTTGCTCACCATTGCCCAGATTAAGTTTCAGCAGTTACCATTCAAGTTCAGATCCCACCACAGCATTGGCCCAACCATCGACCAAAGAATGGAATGCAAAAGAAGAGATGAGAATGACATCAAAGGAAATATGACTAAAGTGGTAGGAAGGAACCCTGGTACCATTGAAGTGAATTGGCATTGAAAAATATTGTATCCCAGTATGCAAGTTTTGTATTTATGATATTTTTAAATTTAATTTATTATGTACCATTTTAGTAGTTTCTGTTATTATTACAAGATCCCATTTCATTTAATGCAGTGGTTATCAAACTGCCCCCCTAAACTCACATTCCACCATAAGTAATCCCTGTGCCATAGGTGCTCTGTGTGGTTCTATGTGAGTGGAAAGAAAAAGGTTTGAAAAACCACTGTTGTAATTGTACCTAGTTGACTCATTATGTGCACGGTTTCATAACTCGAAAGGAAATGGGTCAATGACAATTGGCTGTTTGTCCGGGAAAACAGTTGGAGAGAGAGTTACGTGAGTGGGACACTTACAGAAACAGGATTTTATTATTGACCATCAGCATCTGATAAACACTGAGGTGGAATAACTCTATGTGAAATGGACAATTCAGCGGATTCTCCCTGCCAGGGGAATTATTGAACCACTGTGATCAAAGGAAAGGTCACTTTGCTTGACCCGTATCTGGGTTTTGAAAGCAGAAGAATTGCTGCATCGGATTATGACCAAAGTAATGGTCACTTTGACTGACACGCGCCTGGGTTTTTGGAAGCATTGAGGAAGTCACTCCCCTACGCAAGGGAAAGGGGAGTTGTGACAACCGTTTGTCTGAAAGGAGATTTCTCAGCAAGAAACTCAACAAAGATGAGTTTTCAACAGTCCAGTCACTCAGTCTCTCCCACCTCCTTCGTGATTACTTCTGGGCATCAGTTTTAAAAGACTGTGTTTTAGCTGTGGACTTGAAATTTGGAATAACTTTCCAGAATTGTGTCTAAGCTGCAATGGTTTGGGTATCTCACACACACACACACACACACACACACACACACAAACACACACACACACACACACACACACACACACACACACACACACACACACACACACACACACACACACACACACACACATGCGTGCGCAAGTTTATTTGCACATAGTTGTGGTTATATTTAGCTAAGTTGCTATATTATTAGTAGTTAATAATAAATATATTGTTTTGAAAGAAAAACAATAACAGTCTCGGTGAATTTCTATTGCTGCTGGTGTGCGATGTAATAGTTATGAAGTACCTGTTTGATTGCACCAAGTAAAAATCTTGGTGCATATGTATATTGTTTAATGTTTTTGACAATAAACTTATCATTAACTTTATCAATATTCTCATTGCTGACCTTCTTTCCTTCATATGATCATAAGACATATTTTACATTTTAAAATTTTTTTTAAAAATTAAAATTTTATAACCTGTGAGGCCATTACACCAAAATTAACCTACAAATCCATACATTTTGAGCTGGGTTTGAACCAAAGTTTGCTGACTCCTTAATAGCATATCACTAATTATTACATTAATTATGCTGTCGTGGGAAGAGAGGATGTTTGCTGACAATCTGACCTGACCCATAAACTCAATTATTCACCATTACTTAAAAAAGCTGAAGAGGATTTTTTAAAATGGATGAACCTACCAATAACCATATAACCATATAACCATATAACCATTTATGGAGCGGAAACAGGCTATGTCAGCCTTTCGAGTCCGCACCAGTCCACTAGAACAACTCCACTAGCTCAAACCTCCTGTTCACCACTAATAACCTTTCAACCCCCTCACCTCCATGTACACAACCAACCTTCTCTTAAATGACAGAAGGGACCCTGACTCAACTATCTCATTCGGAAGTTCATTCCATTCTGCCACCACTCGCTGAGTGAAAAAGCCACCTCTAATATTTCTCCTAAAGCATTTGTATCATCTTCAAACTTTACCAATACTATTACCACAAATGTTTTTTCAAGAATTAAATAAACATATAAGGACATTTCTTTGGAAAGGTAAAATGTCCAGAGTTTCCATAGAAAAATTAACATGGAAATATGAATCAAGAGGTTTACAGCTTCCTAATTTTAAGAATTATCATTAAACGGTTCAATTGAGATTTCTTACTTCTTTATTTGAGGTATCAGGAAAACCGGCATGGATCAAAATAGAGATGGATAAAATAGGAAAGAAAATAGCAGAGGAATTTATTTATAAATGGGATTCAATGTTAATAACCAGTGTGAAGGAGGCATCTTAGTTGCAACATTTGATTACCATTTGGAATAAGATAAATAATGAAATTGGAACAAAAGGAAGTAAATCATCTAAGACATCTTTGATTCAAAATAATCTTATACATTTCACTAAAGATAATTAATATAAAAATAATTGCTTTTACAAAGGCATTAAAAATATACAAAATTGTTATGAACAAGGTCAATTGATGTCATTTCAACAATTAAGGAATAAATATGGAATGACTCTGAATATAGTTTTTTGTTATCTTCAAGTGAAAGGATATCTCCGGGAAAATTTTGGTCCAACAATGTTTTTTACCAGTTTGAAGTGAGCTGGAAATTCTAATCAGGAGAAATAACACTGAGAAATTTATCTCTGTGGTTTTCTTATAAGCAGGCACTATTAAACAGGGAGTTCATAAATCTTGACAGACATGGGTGGCAGATCTAAATATTACAATTGATGAGGAAAGTTGTTCAGATCTTTGTTGAGAATGTATGACAAATACTATAAATGTAAGGTTATTCAATATAATGTAAGGTTTCATTCAATATAATTATCTGCATCAATTATACTTAATGCCGAAAAAATTGAATAAAATAAAATCAGATTCATTATCAGATAAATGTTTTGGATGTGGTGAAGCAATACGAACCTTTTTGGACTCTGCTTAGTCATGTTCTAAAGTATCGTATTTTGGGGTGGATTTAGGTGGATTTTAGAACAAATTACTGGCCCTGTATTTCCACAAAATCCAGACTTATTTTTATTAGGAACAAGACCTAAGTTCAAATGATCATTTTATCAAGGGAAATTTATTAAAATAGCATTAGTGGTGGCAAGGAAGCGTGACTTGGAAATCAGATCCACATTTAGGTATGGAGAGATGGAATACGGAAATTCTAAGTTGTATTCCTTTGGAGAAAATTACATATAATTTAAGAAATAAATATCCTACCTTTTTATAAATCTGGAGCCTGTATATGCAAAGTTTAGGGGTAAATATATAAAATGAACTTCTGGCCTCTTAAGATCTGTGTTAGTCTTCTTCCCCACAATAGTTCTATAAACATGTTTTTTCAAGAATTAAATAAACATATAAGGACATTTCTTTGGAAAGGTAAAATGTCCAGAGTTTCCATAGAAAAATTAACATGGAAATATGAGTCAAGAGGTTTACAGCTTCCAAATTTTAAGAATTATCATTAAATGGTTCAATTGAGATTTCTTACTTCTTTATTTGAGGTATCAGGAAAACCGGCATGGGTCAAAATAGAGATGGATAAAATAGGAAAGAAAATAGCAGAGGTGTTTATTTATAATGGGATTCAATGTTAATAACCAGTGTGAAGGAGGGGAGGGTAAGGGTGGGGGTAAATCCAGCATGAGATCATTGTAATTTCAAATTTAATCAATATTTGCCTATTCAAAAGTTTATTAATTACATGTATGGACAAAAAAGGGAGGATTCGGATGTCAGGACAGCTAGAAGGTGGTCACAGGAGGTTGAAGAATGGTTACAGGACTTCCTCGAGTCACTGAATTGGGAGATGTTCAAGGACTCTGCTGAGAATCTGAACGAGTACACCGAGGCTGTCACATACCTTATCAAAACAGCTCTGGATGAGTGTGTCCCTACCAAGTCATTCAGGGTTTCCCCAACTAAAAGCCCTGGATGAACAATAAAGTCCAGAACCTGTTGAGAGCCAGATCACAGGCATTTAAGTCGAGAGATCCAGATCAGTACAGCAGCAGCAGGTATGACCTGTGGAAAGCTATATCCTGGGCAAAGTGGAGATTTTAAATGAAAATGGGAACAATGAGGGACACTCGACAGCTGTGGCAAGGCCTAAATGCCATAACCTGTTACAAAACAAAATCTAGTAAAGTAGCAGACAGCAAAGCTTCTATCCTAGAAGAATTCAACACTTTCAATGTCTGATTTGACAACAAAAACAGCAAAGATCTATCCCTCCACACCCCCACGTCCCCTGATGATCCCATCCTGCCCATATCTGAGGATGACATGCATGCTGCCTTCAGGAGAGTGAATCGAAGGAAAGCATCCAGCCTGGTTGAGTATTAAAAATTTATGCTCACCAACTTACCAATGTATTCACTGATATCTTCAGTATCTCACTCCAGCAGGGCATGGTGCCCACCTGTTTCAAACAAGCGTCAATCATACCAGTGCCACAGAAGAGTGTTGTAACCTGCTGAGACCTTACTTGAAGTATTATGAGCAGTTTTGGGCTCTTCATTAAAGAAAGACTGTGGTGATATTGGAGAGGGTTCAGAATTAAAGGGTTATCATATGAGGAGTGTTTGACAGCTCTTTGCCTATACTCATTAGAATTTAGGAGAATGAGGGGGAATCTCACTGAAATGTTTCAAATGTTGAAAGGCATGGACAGAGTAGATGCCGAAAGGTTGTTTCCTATGGTGGAAGTGTCTAAGACAAGAGGATACAACTTTAAGATTGAAGACTGTTCATTTAGAACAGAGATGTTGAGAAATTTCTTTAGAGGGTGGTAAGCCTGTGGGATTTATTGCTACATGTGTTGTGGGTACAAGCTGTTGGGTGTAATTAAAGCAGAGATTGATGAGTTATTGATGAGCCAGGGCATGAAAGGACTGGGCAGTGGGGAAAAGGATCAACTCAAGACTAAATGATGGGGCAGACTTGCTGGGTTGAATAGCCTATTTCTATTATGGTCTTCTGGTTACAGGTTCCTTTAAATGAGCCATTGCATGAGCTGTTTAACTGTAGGCTTGTTGTACATTGTGTAATCAGTTCAGCTGGTGGTGATCCTTGGCATTAGTATTCAGCTAGAATTCTACCAACTCCTGTGAGTACAAACTATTGGATTCTGACCCTGACATTGCAGCAGTTTTAAAGCTGAACTGAATATTATTATTAGCTGCTTCTTAACCTGTGCAGATTTTGACCTGGACAGGGTCCTAATTAACCTTTTCTGTCTCATGTCTCCCTGCCATCTTGAGGCACTGCAACAATGAATGACCTTCTGGCAGTTGCTTGTTGGACTATATAGTCTCATTGCTTGAAGAAGTCCTGATTTGAATTTAAATGATCTTTTGCACGAATCAAGGAGTATTGCAAATTAGGAAATGTTAACAATATCTACTGCTTCATGGTTCTTCAATTAGACCCTCACCAGCTGGATGGTGTAGTTCTCTTAAAAACCAAGTGAACCTGCACAATTCATGTGCCTGGCCACATTTATAGCATTGCTAAAGTCAAAGAAATTATCTCAGAGGTATTTTCCCCCTCCCCCCTTAACCAGGCCATGCTGGAGCCAGTCCGCACAGGTTCCACGACATACATGTAGAAATTTGCCAGGGTTTCTGATGACGTCGCTAACCTCTGCAAATTCTTGAGGAAGTGAAAGTGCTGACATGCTTTCTTCACAATGATGGTTCTTGGAAGGGGTTAGTAACTCCAAGGAATTTAAATTTGCCCACCTCTCTACCTCTAATCCCCCAATGACTACTGGGTCGTACAACTCCAGGCTTCTCTTGCAATCAGCTCCTTGGTTTAGTGACATCAAGTGAATTTTTTCTTAGTACAATATTCAACCACATTTTCAATCTCCCTCCTGTATGCTGACCCATCACTCTTTTTATACAGCCCACTACGATGGTATTATCAGCAAATATCTGAATGGTGTTCATGTCGTTATACAGTCATAGGTATATAGCAAATAGCACAGGGAGCTAAGTAGACAACCCTGTGGTGCTCCAGTGCTGACTGAGTCTGTTGATTAGGAGTCTGATGGCTGAAGGATAGCACCTGCTCTTGAATCTGGTGGTGAACACGTGGAGATGTTCTGGCTAATCTGCATATACTCTATGGAGGTGAGGAAATCCAGGATCCAATCACAGTGGGATGATTTTGCTGATTAATTTTGGGGTCTGATGATGTTGAATGCCAAACTTCAGTGAAGAAAGAGCCTGCTGAATCGTGCATCTTTGTTGACCAAATCTTTCAGGCCTTTGTGTAGAGCCAGTGAGATGGCACCTGCCGTAGACCTGTTGCTGCGGTGGGCAAATTGGAATGGATCCATGTCGTTGCTCAGACATAAGCTGATATGCTTCAAAATCAGCCTCTCCAACCATTCCATCACTGTGGATTTGAGTGCCACTGGTTGGCAGACATTTTGGCAGGTTACCACACACTTCTTGGGCTCTGGTCCGATTGAGGCCTGTTTGTAACAAGTGGGTTCCAAGGCCTGCCAGAGATAGACATTGAAGGTATCCATGAATACATTGGCCGGTTGGTCAGCACTCAACTGGATATTTTATCCAGACTGGATATTCCTCTTGGATTTACTATGCTGAAGGCAGCCCGCATGTCATCTTCAGAAACTAATAGTAGAGGATAATCAGGGGATGTGGGTTATTCATTGTTCTGATCATAAAATCAAAGGTAGAAACCATTGAGGTCATCTGGGAGTGAAGATTTACTGTCTCCTACTGCACTGGATCTTGTAAGCATGCCTTGTGTAAAACCAATGCTGGAGGGACTCAGCATGAGTAGAAATGGTCAGTCCATGGTTATCCTTAAAGTGGAAATTACACATATAATTGGGCAAAGAAGTTGGGGGAGGATCTAGAGGTTAGATTAGACAGAAGTTGTGATAGGTAGAAGGACAGGTAGGGTGGACCTGTAGTCACAGCAGAAACTGAGTTACATTCCGTCCACTTGACCAATGAATGTTGTGCGACATTCTCAGCAGATGATCAGCTCTTGGCTGCAGGACTTTGCAACTAAGACTTGCCACAACCGGTTCTCTTTTTTTTTGTCCCCTTTGGGGATTTGATCAGTTACCTTGACCTTTCTGAGTTTCCTGATGTGAATGAGGTTGGAGGTGATACGCTTCGAACAATGACTCCAAAGAGAGCGAGTGAGAGACGATAGGCTTCAGCTTGTAGCTGGCCAGATTTCATGCGGTTAAATAAAGGACAGGGGAAGGAAGGTCGACCTTTATGGCCGCGTCACAAGGGGAGGAGTTACTTGGGAGTGAGTCATCAGTGGGCGGGCGAGCAACCCATACACATACATATCTCCACAGGGGGTAAAACTGTACTCTCCCTGTATTAATATCGCAAGCTGGTTCAGAATTTTGAGACAGCATTCTTCAGACCTGGACTTAAAAAGAGAGCTGCTGATAAAGCACAATTCAGGTGGGAACTGAAAACAGATGATGGGTTAATATTGTGACTGTTCTTGACAACACTTGCTGATGAGAATATTCAGGAGGGAGCTAATATATAAAATTATGAATTTAATGATGTGCGACACCTTTTGTTAAAATAAAATCAAGCTGTATCAAGGATGGTGAAATCAAAATGCACTGAATGTAGCAATGACTATTAAAAAAAGACTTATTGGAAATAGAACATAATGGGAAAGGAAAAGGAATGTTGCTGGTAAACAAATTAAAATAGAACAAAGTTAAGGAATAAGTCATTAATGTATCACTGTTTAAGTAACTGGTGCCCTTATGAGTTTCACAAATTGGATTCCTTTACTTTTATCAAAACCGAGCACTGGTGAAAATATAAAATAATGAGAAACCTTAAAACAAAGCAAGAGTTGACCTTGATTTGCATATTTCCCATAATTATTACAGGGCTCTTTTGAAATAAATGACCCCGTTCATGAATCATGAATGATTTAAATTTCAAAATCTCCACTTTGGTACTTTAAATGAATGACATCCTTTTTGATAACACGTTCCACATCTTGAGTCATTAAGATTTCATTGATGGAAATGTAAACACACATGAAAGCATGATTATTTTCTGGCTTCCATTACTTCTCCAGTCTTTCATTTTCTCACAGTTTGCCCGTCAATTTGCACGAAGAATTATCTCACTCTGCTTCTCATTAGACCATTTCATAACAGGCCTCCGCATGGAGGCCGGCTACAGGAGTGGATGGAAAACTAAGAACTTACCTTTCAGACAGAAGCCCTAAAAGGCTGCTCCAGCATCCCATTCATATCCGGAGTTGCCTTGTAGCAACCTCCGGATCCAAGGGAGGTGGGGGCGACTGGTGCCACGAGTCATGAAAACGAGGCAGAGCGATGGCCGACTTCCATAGCAACAATCCCCAAGGGAGCTGGAACTGCTCTGTTCTTCAGTTCCTGCTGCCTGGAGGATTGTGGGTAGGGAAGACAGACATTCCTCAGTCGCGTTTTGGCCACAGAGAGCAGCCTCGAAGGCTGAAGCAGCTGGGTGTGGCTGTCACAACCCATACCAGCCTCCACCTAATGATTCCCGCGCCTTGATGGCTCCCGCTGTCCACCGGCCCCCACTGACAGCTCCCGCTGCCCCGCCAGCCCCCACTGACAGCTCTTGCTTCCTCGATGGACCTCATTGCCCTGATGGTCCTCGCTGAAACCCCCGACTGCTCTGACAGTCCCTGCTGCCCCGCCGGCCCCTGCTGACAGCTCCCTCGCATATGAGAGCTGGACTTTGGTTGGGCATGAAGTTCTGGAGAACAAAGGCTTGAAGCAGAAAACAGTTGTTCTTTGAAACAAAGGTGGATACATTAATGTGGGACAGTTGGATTGTGCTATTTGCTATTATTTCCAATGGATCCTACATGGCCTGTTGAGTTTCTCCAACACTCTTGTGTACCGCACTAGACCCCAGCATCTGCAGATTTTCCTGTTTGCCTGCAATTAGTTATTATTTCTTCTTGCCCAGCACTTAGCAGCTGATAGCTTTCTCCTTCATTTAAAGCTACTACTTCCCTTCCCTCTCTTAAGAATTCCAGCACGCTAAAGTCCCCTCTCCTCAAATTCCCCACCCTTCCTTCTTCAGCTTCTCATGTCACACGCTTCCTCTTCCCTTCTTGCTCAATCTCAGTCTTTGCAGTTCCTTGCCTTCCCATCTGCACTTATGGTAATTGACATTCAAGGCAGGCTAGAATCAGGAGTACCTGGCACAGGAAGCACAAAGGGTGAAGCTCCTGGCCCTGGAGGCACAGCCAGGATGACAAAACTTCTTTCACCAAGACTGATGCCTCTGTTCACCAAATGTACAGTAAAATCCCTGACATCTGAAATTCAAGCAACCAGGGGGCAAAAAAAAGGGAAAAAAATGTAAATGGAAGTTTAAAATTGTTAAAGTAAATGTTCGGCGGAGCCACAAACAACGCCGTGGTAAAAACATTGAGGCAGCGGAGTGGCCCGGTTTTACCCTGCACCCAGCAGCCGTTTGAATGAAGTTTCAATAAAGTTGTGTTTGAATAAAGTGGCATCGCCCAGGTTGAAGAGCCAGCTGGTGCCGCTCGCCGTTGGTGCAACTCTCCCAAAGTATCTTCTATCTCTGTCTAGTAAGGCTCTTTATCATCATTAGTATTAAGTATATTAGTAAGGCTTTACCTGTAACATGGGGGGGGGGTTAATTATGATGGTGGCACGGTTAGCACAATGCTGTTACAAATTTAAATTTCAATTATAAATTACTGGAATTACCTGATTAAAGTGAACTTTACTTCATTAATACTGATTTTTTTTTCCAAATTCCTTTACATTTTGCACTGGCTTTTGTCTGTTAGACTGTTTATTCTTAATGCAGGTGTATTAGTTCATTATTGTTAGAGGACATCTCAGTCAACCAGAACATTCACATATCCGGCATCTGCGATCCCATAGTTGCCAGAAACCGGGGATTTTGCTGAATATCTAGCCCTCTCCCATTTCCCCAACATAGGCTCAATGGTCTCAAGGACCTGCATGACATTATAACACTGGCCATCTTTCACTGTGGCTGCCAATCTACCATTTCTCCTCTTAGAACTACAGAAACTCATTTAATCTCACCTTCAAAGTACACACCATCTTGATGCCTGCTTGAGATCAAGATAAGCTACATGCAAAATGTAAAATATGCATAATCCTTTTCAATGCAATTATCAAATCCATAACATACATTATTTTTTTCCTTTTTATTGCTAAATCATATCAATATTGCATAAATATCTAATGTAGTATCTTTGTACCTTTTACTAGTCAACTGGATGTAAACACAAACTCTCTTATGAGCATGAATATTTGTATCACTGAACCCATACCTAGTGTATTGGAGGATTTAATGCTTCAGCTTTAAACCATGTTTTTTGCTCCTGCAAGGATGAGAATCAGTAACGTGCTTAAGTCTCAGCAGACATAAGCTAAATTCCACAATGGGGCCCAGAGATGCAGTTATCTGACAAAAAGACATGTGTGTACCAAGAACATTTAATCTTCCTGCTTGTTTTGGTCACAGTCTTTCAGGCAGAGACCTAACCTTGATGCAAAATAAATCATTGTATTCAAAGTGATAAGCTGAAAGTTGTGTTATTCGATAGAAGCCTAGGCATGCTAGCTTGTTTGCTTTTCTTTCTTTCTGTGCTGGGAATAGGTGCTTGGGTAAGCAGTTTTTGGGTAATATAAGCCATGGTCCCACTGCTGAAGTTTGAGACTCTCCGAGAGGTGGCAACATCTTTCAGCAAGAAGAAGAACTTCTAGAGTCCAGCCAACGTCCCGGTCGGGGGAGGTGGAGAAGCTGCTACTGGCGCCCCGACAACCTACTATAAGTGTGAGGTCGTTGCCCCGCTTCAGCAGTTGGGACCAGTCCAGGCGTTGATAAGTGTAATTGGGAAGGGCTTGCATATTGTAGTTTGGTATCAGCTTTAGAATTTGTAATAAAGATTTGTATAAACTGAAGTACTCTCGGCGTGTGTGTCTATTTTCTTTCGGTAGCTCAAACACTGTGACCAATCTAAAACGAACAAAGTGAGAGGTACAAGTTTACCCAGGACATCTAGTACTGTAAAAGCAGGAGATAGGTTCAATTTATTACAGCGTCAAGAAGCCACTAGCTTGGCAAAGAAATCTTAAAGGTTGAATGTTCATGGTTCTGTTTATTGTCATGTAAAAATATAATATACATGATCTACTTCAACTTTTGCTATAAGACAAAGAATGAATTGCCACGACCATTGCTCCAAATTCTTGACTGCTATATTTGTTCTTTCAAGAAGAACGACTTTACGTGGATTTAACACTTATCCAGATTTATTTTACTTGAGCTGCTTCAACCGACTTCCAACCGTCTTCAACTGAAAATAACGACTTCCTTCATGTACACACCAGTTTCCGCCCAACTGCATGCATTGCTTGCTGGGAAATGTAGTTCATTTTTACATGGAAAATAACTCACTAACAATAGAAGAAAGAGTAGCAAAAATGAGTCCCTTTGGAGTCACTGAGTGTCACTTGTGAGGTGGGTAGTGGATAATGCTCACCAATCATCTTGTTCAGAATTATTTTCGCAGCAGTACATAATCATATCACTTTATCAATTTTTCAGGTGACTTTTCTATTCTGTTTGTTGGAGTTACACCAAAACCATCTTCTCTAACTTATGTAGCTCCTTCAACTCTACTTCAGTGCTCTGAGTCACATTTAAAAAAAGGCGCTCCTACTGTGCCAACAATGTTTACAGCCCAATTGGAACTGTGTCAACATTACTAATCTCTGATCAGACAATAAATGGTGTATTTCATCCACTCTTTCCCATTATGTTGGCCCTCTTATTTGGTGAGCACCATTCATTGTCAGCTGCTCAACATGCCCATTGAAAATTCACCCAAAATGTGCTTGACATGAAATCCAACCATAAAATAGCCCTGGCATTTACCGATGAACAATTTCTTCCATCTAACCTTGAGTCAAATAATCCAGACCTCTGTCAATCACCAGCCTCACACTGTGATCACTTATCTCAATGATATTCTTATATCTTACACCATCCTGGGAGCTTGAATATTCCTATCCATTCTCAGATTTCAGATTGATTGTCAGAGTACACACATGACATTACATACAACCCTGAGAACTTTTTTCTCCTGCAGGTGAGGCAGAATTATCACTTACAGGTAGTGGAAAAAAACTGTACTCAATGTACGCATGTAAACAAAGAAATGTGCAATACAGAGAGGAAAATAAAATCAATGAATTGCAAAAGATAGCATCCTTAAATGATTCCTTGATTGAGTTTATCATTGAATTTGATGGTGGAGGGGGAGCAGCTGTTCCTGAACCTGGTGGTGTGAGTCTTGTGGCATCGATATCTCTTTCCTGATGGTAACAGCAAGAACGGAGCGTGTGCTGGGTGGTGTGAATTCTTGATGATTGCTGCTGCCCTCCAACAGCACCATTCTCTGTAGATGTTCTCGATGGTTGGGAGGGTTTTGCCTGTGATATCCTGTGCTGCATCCACTACCTCTTCCAGGGCTTTGCACTCAGGGGTATTGGTGTCCCCATACCAGACCTTGATGGAGCCGGTCAGCGGACTTTCCATCACACCACACGTGTAGAAATTTGCCAGGGTTTCCAATGTCATACCAAACCTCCACAAACTCCAAAGGAAGTCGAGGCATTGACATCCTTTCTGCATGGTCCTGGGTCCAGAAAAATTCTTCCAAGATAGTGACTCCCAAGAACATTCACCATCAACATTCTTTACTGTCTTTTTATGCAGCACTTAACTTCTGTGTGGAGAACCTTCCTCTCATGGCCACTTTCCATCATGGCTCTACCATTCTTTTCCATCTCCTGTACCCTGATTCCCACCATAGACTATTTCTGTAATCACCTGATACACTGCTGTGACCCAAGAACAGGACCCCACCATGGCCTGTCTATTTCGGGTGGCTGGCTCTCCCAACCCAGAGCCATATCTTGCACAAAAACTGCCTCACGTTTGTGAGCATCATTTTGATGGCACAGGGCCTCCCTCAAGCCCCAGGTGTTGGATGACTTTGTCTGAATTTTTCCATTGATCCACACACCCGTTCATCTTTGCAGTACCTGATCTTCAGGGTGCACCTCTTTTTCCATATCTGCTGTCTGACCACAACATCATGAGCCATTTCTTCTGGGCTTAGTTACAAATTCCAAGGATTTTAAGCCCAAATACCTCCAAATAAAATGATGGATTACATTTCGCTTTTTAAAAATAATTTTTCCCTCAATTGCTCTACAAAACATCACCTATGCCATAAACAGAGCTACCAGCTACAGCCTCTCAGACTTCTCCAGCATGTCAGTCACATTCTCTGCCCTTTTTTCTTATCTTCAAACTAGGTTCTATTGCAGCAGAAGCATCGCAAACATGTCTCCATTGTAGTATCAGAAGATTTTTCTTCATAAGTAAAACACAAAAATCTGTAGGCATTGTGGTTGAAGTAGAAACACAATGCTGGCAAAACTCAGCAGGTCTAACAGTTTCCTTGAAATAGCAAAGTTAAAAAAATACAGAACCGAAATTTTGGGCTTGAGCCCTTTATTAAGGTATATTTTTTCCTTTATGACAGTGTTTTGAAAGCCAAGTAACAAGGTGACAAATTTTAACCAGCCACCTAGTATTGATGATGAGTGATGCCCAGCTAAGAACAATGATTGATACAACATTTTGTATCAATGATTGATCAACAATGATCGGCAGTCAATCCACAGGAGTAGCAGAGAGAATCACTGAAGTCTTCTCCCTCCCCACCCCACATTGATGTGATTTAGTGGAATCATTTAAAGAGAGGTTGCAAAATATGTAAGGACCCACCACCCAGTAGGGAAAGGGATACAGATGTATTGGAGCCAGATCCACCAGGCTGAGGAACTGCTTCTTCCCACGGGCAGTGAGATGGCTAAAACAGCTCCCCACGACTCTACTATTTATGAATAATATTTATTTATTTTTAATATATAGTGTAGAAGACATAGTTTTATGTACCTGCGTATATGCATTGTTTTTCAATATGTGTGTTATGTCTGTATGTGTATTTTTCCACCATGGACTCTTTTATCAGGATGTACTGTGTCTAATGGATGAGAAGTAATGTTGAATTTGAGCATTGCATCAGGGTTAGACCATCTTGCACAAATTGTTCTTAACGATACATGTACGAGTCTTTGTGGTTTGAAAAGGTGGTGAAAATTGAACCAGTCAGAATTTCAAAATGTACATCAGATAAGTATCTGAGAAAGATCAATTTGTAGGGGAATTGGGGAAGTAAGACTGACAGGATGGGTTAGCAAGGAACTGATGTGGACCTTAATACCCAAAAATGCTGGAGAAACTCACCAGTTCCCATTGCATCCACAGGAGGTAAAGATAACATAACCAACATTTTGGGCCTAAGCCCTTCTTCAAGGTAAGTTGTACATTATGGGCTCCCCTTTGTGACTGTAGCTCGAATAAAAACTCTCTCAACTGGAGGGAGAACAAATGCTTCTATTAGGTTATAACTGAGGGTAGGGTCTCACAGTAGTCTTCAGAAGGTTTCTGGATTTAGCAGGAAACTGGGGTTATATGTGAGCAGATGGTGGCAGAGCCAGGGAAGTTTGCACCCTGAACTGCTCCTGGATCCAATTCCAGCCCAAAGCTGTCTGCCCCAAATTCACCTAAACCTATTTGCTGTGCTACATGCCAATGGAGGGTGGCAGTGAGGAAACGGCATATCAGGGCTTGGTAGTTATCTTGCCGTGACTCAAATTCAAACCTGGCCCTCATCATCGTCAGAGGAGGAAGGAGGGTGGCCATTTTTCCGCATCATGAGGACAATGCCATCTTAACCACGCAGGGCAACCCAGGATGGTAGGGCCACTCGAGTGAGGAGAATGGAGTCTCCAGAGACCTAGCCTCAATGGTCCTTGATCAGGACAGACCTCACCAGCTCAGCAACTCTATTGTGACTGTGAAGGTAAATGGTCATTCCACTAAATGTCTAATCAACACAGGCTCTACTGAAAACTTCATAGACTCAGCGACTGTGCAAGAATACAACCTAAAGATGTATCCTTCGAATTACCACATATTCCTTGCGTCTCAGTCGCATTCTACATGTATTCAACAACATTGTATAGTACACTTGTCGTTTGAAGGGTTGGGGGGGGTGGGATTCTGTAAATTTTGCTTGTATGTACTTGATGAATTGTGTGCTCTGGTGTTGTTGGGTCTGGACATGCTGTGTCACCTTAAAAGTGTGACATTGGACTATTCTGGAACGTTTCGGAACGGAGGGCCCCTAAAATCAAGGCTTTTCCACACTGAATATTGACCCCCCCCCCACACCTCTCTTCCTGAATTTGTTCTCGGACTGCAATCCCATTGCCACCAAGAGCAAGAGGTATAGCACAGTAGACCGAGAAACAATGTATCATCGAACCTAGCATCAGCCCATGGAGAGCACAAGTGGTAGTGGTAAAAGGGGAAAACAAGACCAGGGTAGTAATTAACCATACCCAAACTATTAATTGGTACATGCTCCTGGACACATATCTCCTCCCTCGAATTTCAGACATGATGAATAATATTGCACAGTATCGGGCCTTTTCAACCATCAACCTGAAAGCTGCTTATCACCAGCTGCCAATCCATTCCGAGGACCATCCATTTATGGCTTTTGAAGCTAATGCCTTATCTCGATAATGTCATCATCTGTGGCCACACTGTGGAAGACCATGATGTTAATCTCTAGTATTTTCTCCACATGTCGAAAGCCCTGAACCTCACTTATAATTCTGCCAAGTGCATGTTCAGGACAAAATACTTGGCTATCCTTGGCTACGGGTTGGAGAATGGCATCATTGACCCCGATGCTGACAGGATTTACACCCTGTTAGAGCTTCCCATCCCCAGGACCATGAAGGCTTTGAGGAGATGCCTGGGGTTTTTCTCATATTACGCCCAGTAAATCCCTCAATACGCTGATAAAGCTCACCCTTACATAAAATCCATTAATTTCTCTCTCTCGGCTGAAGCCCAAATGCTTTTAACTACCTCTGAAATGGCATTGAGAAAGCTGCCATGCATACGATGGACGACAATGTACCTTTCCAAGTGGAAAGCAAGGCTTCAGACATAGCCCTGGCTGCTAACCTCAGCTAGACAGGCAGGCCGGTTACATTTTTTTCTCAGATATTACAAGGCCATGAGCTCTGGAACCCATCTGTGGGAAAGGAGGCTCAAGCCATTGTAGAAGCCACGAGGCACTGGAGACACTACCTGGCTGGTAGGAAATTTATGCTCCTCATTGACCAGTGCTCGGTCATATTCATGTTTAGTAACATCAAGAGAGGAAAGATCAAAAGTTACAAAATTTCTAGGTGGAGAATCGAACTCTCCACCTACAATCATGACATTGTCTATTGGCTAGGAGCCTTTAATGACCCTCCAGATGCCTTATCCAGAGGAAGCTGTGCCTCTCCAAACACCAGCCAACTACGGTCTCTGCATAATGAGCTCTGCCATCCAGGGGTTACCCACAAGGCTCATTTTGTCAAAGCGCCCTACTCCCTGGAAGATGTTAGGGAAATGATCATGTCTTGCCAGAACTGCGTGGAGTTCAAGCCGCATTTCTACCGCCCCGCAAAGGCGCACCTGATCAAGTCATTAGGCTCTTCAAACTGCTCAATGTTGATTTTAAGGGACCTTTCCCCTCAACAAATGGGAACACTTCATTCCTCTCTATCGTTGCTGAGTACTCCCGCTTCCCATTTGCCAACCCACGTCCAGACATGTCCACTTCGTCAGTCATAAAGGCCCTAGATTCCATTTAAGCCCTGCTCGGGTATCCCAGCTATATTCATAGCGACCGAGGCTCATCCTTTATGAGTGATGAGCTACGTCAGTACTTGCTGGTAAGGGGCATCACATCCAAGAGGACTACTACCTATACCCCCTGGGGAAATAGGCAGGTTGAAAAGGAGATTGCCACAGTCTAGAAGGCTGTCAAACTGGTCCTGAAGTCAAAAGGCCTTCCAGACTCACACTGGCAGGAAGTCCTCCCTATGGCACTCCACTCCATCTGGTCTCTACAATGTACTGTGACGAAAGCTACTCCTCACAAGCTCCTATTCAATTTCGATAGAATTTCGGAATCAGGAACTATACTCCCAATCTGGCTCACCAATCTTGGTCCAGTACTTCTCAGGAAACACGTGAGGAGAAGCGAGACCAACCCCCTGGTAGAAAGTATGAAACTGCTCCACACCAATCCCATGTATGCCTACATGGAGTACCCAGATGGCAGGGAAGCCACTATCTCCATCAGGGACCTGGCACCTGCCAGAACAGAGGGTCTGAAGCCTCATGTGCCCTGCAAACCACAGAACTCATACTCACCACCCCCAGTCAGGGCCTCGGGGGAATCTGGTTCAGGAGGAAAGTGCATCCCCCTCCACCGTTGAGCTGGAGACCCATCCCGCCTCTCCTCCCTCACAGGGAGACCGGGAGACCCAAAGAGTCCAAATACCCCCAGTGCCAAGGTGCTCCACCAGGATCTCCAGACCCCAGACCACTTAAATCTGTAAATTTGTCAATAACTGTATATTTTTTGACTTTTATCTTCTCTGAACCCATGTTATCTGTCTTCATTCACAGACCCTAAATTCTGCAAGAAGGTGTGAATGTCGTGAACTGGAATTCACCAGTAAGGTGTTATATACTGATGATTAGTCCCGCCTCCGCCCCCATCTGCTCACACATAACCCCGGTTTCCCACCTAAACCTAGAACCTTTCCGAGGACCACTGTAAGACTCTACCCTCAGTTATAAGCTAATAAAAGCGTTTGTTCTTCCTCCAGTCATGAGAGCTTTTATTCGCGCTACACTGAGTAATAAGTCATTGAAGTATTTAGCAATGGTTGATGACTTGTGCTGCTTGGATACTGACTATTTTACTGCTTAATGATAATAAAAATGAGATAATTGTCATGCACATAAGTACTATGTATATATACACACCATCAGTTTTACTTACTACAGCTAAGCAGTTACTTTGCAAAATAAACCCCAAATCCAATTGTATACATTAAATTACAGTGCAGGAAGTGATTAAAATGGTGGCATTACTGACCTGCTGTAGCAGCGGTGCTGCCTCTGGTGTGGACCCAGAAGAGTGGAGAGCGACGACACAGAGCGACTCCAAAGGGTTTAACCATCCAGTCTAATGCCTACAGCTCTATACAGGCTTTAAGCAGCCTGTTAGAGGAGCAGACGGTGTTTTTAAACTAAAATCCTCCCACCACGGGCCAGTGCACAAGATGGTGGCGCCTGTGCTTGGCAGCAGCCGCGAGGGGTTAGAGACTGCAGGGGAGCAGCGGACTGGTGCAGGGCACCAGAGACAGGAAGAACATCCTCCGTCGAGGAAGAGAAGCACAGGAGATGACCACACAGGACAGAGGCAGCAAGCAGCTCAGGGGCTGAGGGACTGACGCAGGCTGTGGACGACACAGTCGAGAGATCCACACGGGCTGCTGGCTCATTGCAACCAGGTATCTGAGCCGGGATTCAAAAGGGTAATGCGGGCAAGAAGAGCTCCCGAAGGACCTTGAGTTCGGAAGACCTCTTGGTCGTGTCGGGGGTATTTATCTGGGTTCATATGACCTGACCGATGGATGAAACAGGAGTCTGTGCGGCTGCAGAGCCTGCAGAAGCCCTGGAGGTAAATCCATGGGCACTCCATGAGTATGAAGGGACTCTCTCTCTCTCTCTCTTACTCTCAGGAGGCATCAGATGACTCTAATGGTTGATACTTTGCCTTTCGCCAGGCAGAATTCCATTTTGTGTAATGTTACATGTTCTATGTGATTACAGGACAATTAAGGAATCTTGAAAGAGATCATCAATATATAATATAGGTGATAAATATTCACAGTTACAATAGTGGAAGAAAGAAGTGTGGAGTTTCCATAATGCAGACTGGGCTTTTTGTCATGTCAGAGTAGTTTATGATTGGTGGGGGGGGCGGGTTGAGATTTACGAGCTTGATACTGTAGGAAAATCAACCTTTTTGGAACCTGGAGGTGCTTCTTCAAGCTTCTGTTACTTCTTCTTGAAAGTAGTCGCACAGGCAAGATTGCGCACGGTGTATTGTCTTCCCCTGGTTGCAATCTTGATAAGCCATGTGTTCAAAGTGTGCACAGATAACATGATTGCACCAAACCCATCCCTGTCATTTACAGATGGTTTATTTTAATATCATTATGTAAATAGCAGAGGGAGAAATAACATCAACGTTAATGATTCCTGCCATTATCTCTGAAGTGCCCAAACTGAGCAAATGTTCATTTCTTTGTTTTCCTTAAATGCATTTTGTGTTGTGTTTTGGATTTTCACTGTAGCCATTCAATATAATGCATCTTAAAGATCTTAAAGCATTTGCAAATTTCAAATTATGCAGAATTTGTATATTGCTGCAAATCACCTCCAAGGGGTTTGGGTGTTTTGTGATAATAACCAATTTGGAAAAGATGGAGCGATAAATCATAAACCAAGATGAATGGATAAAGCTTGTTATACTCTGTGTTGTGCCCTTTACGTTATTTGTTTGGTAATTCAAGTGCATTTTTGTTTGGCTTGCTATAAATCACCCTAATATTAAACAGAGCTTCCCATATCATTGTTACAAGGACATGGATTCTCAAAAATATTCTAACATCAGGTTAACAATGGTTCTTCATGTCTGCAGTTCTTTTTTGTGAAGTGCATTACAGGGGAGGGAAGAGAAATCTTCATGTAAAATATTTTACCACTTTCTATCCAATATGAATTGTACTGGTTCATGAGCACGAGACGTCTGCGATTTGGTTTGAAACATGTTGAAATCTGAACGATTTATAATTCCTTGTCAAAGCAGAAATTTGTCACTACCTTAACATTTTTTTTTGCAACAGCGAGAGGGTACTGAGCGCAAGAATGGGTCTGGAAGAGCCTTGGGCCCTGAAGGTTTCCTGATCATGTCGGAAGTTTGCATCTGGAACTTGGGTCGCCGATGGATCGGACAGGAGTCTGTGCAGCTGCGGGAGGGCTGGAGGTGGATCTACAGACACTTAGCGACTCTGTAGGGACTATCTTGTCCTTCACTTTCTCTTGTGCTGTTATGGGCACTGGGCGGCATTTCAGCAACCAGAAGGCAATTTTGTGTCATTGAAAAAAATAGACAGGCCTTGCTGTCCAAATACCCCAATTAATTTACAACCCCCGCACATTTCAAAAGGTGGGAGGAAGCTGCAGGACCTGGATGAAATCCAAGCAGGCACGGGGAGATTGTACAAACAATTTAAAGACAGCGCTGGATGCAAACCAGGATCGCTGGGGTTGTAATAGCATTGCACTCACTGCTACGCTAACCACGCCATTGTTTTGTACTATTATTGCATAACAAAAAAAGAATCTTGAATACATGCTAGGTATCAGACCTTAAATCAGTCTTAAAAACTACATGATAACACAGCAACTTCTGTTATCTGATACAGTCTGCCTCAGGTCATATGCTGTGAATCCATTAAAGCCTCAGGACAAACATCAAAAATCATTGGAATTATTTATTGAGTGCAATGCAACACCATTTTTACCTTCCGGCACTTTTGAAAAACTTGGACATCAAAGGAATGAATGTTCGGACCAAGGCAAGTTCTGAAGTAAATCTACTATCTGGAAAATTTAGACAAACAGGTGGTTTAGAAGCACTGAGAAATTCTGTTCACATTTTATCACCCTTGAAACTAGATCTCAAGTGCAGGCAAACCTAACGCTGAAGAGTTAACACAGGAATGGAAACTTTGAATAATAATGCACAGAAGCTATCAATCTAAAAAGGCATTTAACTTGAGAGCTAAATATGAGCAAGGAGAGGCAAGGAAATTGTTTAAATCATTCAAACAATCTGCGAAAGTGCGTGCTACTATTATCTAAGCAGCTTCCTAAACTGAACGCCTGAGGTGATATTGCCTACCTGACTATTTTAACTAGGTGCACCCTACAATTACCAACCACACCTCCATCCCCCACAGCCTGAACTCCATTCCTACCTGTGCAGAGATTTGTTTACACATATTATTTAATACATGAAGGAACAACCATTGTGATACCATTTCCTTATGATATGGATGAAAGACATCTCGCCCAGTAGCGCTGGATGAAGTGTTCACTCCTATCAACAGCTTTGAAAACTGCCTCCCCAAGCCTTGTTCTTCATAGCTGGAGATTTCAATCAAGATTTGAGAGGGTCAAGAACTGGTAAAATTTACCAGCACAGCACCTGTTCCACCGACTACTGCTCAGAATCAGAATTTATTGTCAAGAAATTCATTCTTTTGTTGCAGCATTACAGGTACAAAATTGGTATAAATTACATTTTCAAAAAAAAAATTATTTCAAAAAGAAGAGAGAGTAAAGTAGTGCCTGTGGTTCATTGCCCATTCAGAAATCTGTTGGTGGAGGGAAAGAAGCTGTTACTGTACCCTTGCACGTTCATCTCCTGGTTCCTGCTACATGAACATCAAAGATACCTTTCAATATATCCTGTCCCCACACTTTGGTGCTTTCTCACTGAGATGTGAGAATCAGATGGTTAGTCATGCGCCGTTGGACTGCAGAAACAGATGTCGCCCCACGTGACTGCTTTGAGTCAGTAAGCTGATCAACATTCGATCACCAACCTTAATGAATGGCTACATTAGCAAGTGTGTGGAAGATTTTGTGGCAAAGGAAACAATCTATCAATCTTGATGAGGAGGAGTTAGTGACTTGTCCATGTCCACCCACATTGATGCAACAGCCAACAAAGTGCATCAATACCTCTCATTCCTCGGAAGTCTGAGGAACTCTGACAGAACTCCTTAACAATTTCTACAGATGCACCATTGAAAACATTATATCAGGGAGCAGCACCATGTGGTACAGAAACTACTCTATCCAAGACCAGAAGAATGCAGCTCAGTCCATCACATCAACCACTGCCACCTCCCCCCCCCGCCCCCCAAGCCACCCTCCATCGACTCCATTGATACCTTCCGCTGCATTAGAAAAGCAGCTGACATATTTGAGGCACATCACATCCCAGCCACACTCTCTTCAACATCCCACACTCCTACTCCCATCAGGGAGAAGATTCACAAATATGAGAACTCATACCACCAGATTCAAGGACATGTAAATAAGAAAATCTGCAGATGCTGGGGTCCAGTGTAATACCCAAAAGCCAATCAAGTCACGCAGCATCCGCGGGGAATAAAGGGCAGTTCAAGCACATTTTCTTTTCCAATGAATTTGATGGGATTTCTCGAGAAAACTTGGCGATGATGTGGATAGTAGAAGACCCAAAGGCATACTGGACGGCAGGGATTCCTGCGTCACGTGTTTTGTTCCAGGGCTGTGGTGGTATCTGGTACAAATGTTATGATGTGGCAGGCATCATTTTCAAACATCTTCCTCAGTTGTCCAAAGCCTTCAATTCATTTGGAGACTCAGCTCCCAAAGATGAAATTATCTACATTTCCCAGTGGATGAGAAGTTGCTCCAGATTTACAAAATCAGAATCAAAATTTATTGTCATGAACAAGTCATGAAATTAAAAGTTTTGCAGCAGCATCTTAGAGTGAACGTTCATCTAAACCATACATTATTATTAAAGCAATGACAATAATAGGTCACGAAAAGTAAGGCAGTGCTTTTAGTTCATTGATTATTTTAGGAATCTGTTGGCAATCACGGAAGAAGCTGTCCTTGTGACGCTAAGTGCTCATCTTTAGGCTCCTGTACCTTTTCCCCAATGGTAGCAGAGTGAAGAGGCTATGGCCTGGGTGGTGGGGGTCTTTGAGGATAGAGGCTGCTCTCTTAAGACACTGCCTCATGTAGATGTCCTCGATGGAGTGAAGTCTGTTGCCTATGATGTCACGGGCTGAGTGAACGACCCTCTGGAGAGTTTTGTGCCTCCATACCAGGTAGTGATTTTACAGCTACTGAAGTTTACAAGAGTCTTTGGTAACAAACTAAATATCCTCAGACACCTCACAAAGTATAGCCATTGGCGAGCCTTCTTCATGATTGCATCAATGTGGAGGCTCCAGGACAGATCCTCGGAGATGTTGACACCCAGGAATTTGAAGTTCTTGATCCTTTCAACTACGGAGCCCTCAGTGAGGACTGGTTCCCCTGACTTCCTTCTGAATTCCACAATCATCTTGGTTTTGCTGATGTTGAGCCAAAGGTTGTTGTTGTTACACCATTCAATGAGCTAGTCTATCTCCTTCTTAATTGCCATGTGGATTTTTACATTTTTATTTTATTTTAATTTTAACTTTAGATATACAGCACTGTAACAGGCCAATTCGACCCTACGAGTCTGTGCTGCCCAATTTACACCTCATTAACACACCCCCGGTACGTTTTGAAGGGTGGGAGGAAATCGGAGCCCACAGAGAAATCGCACGCAGGTACGGGGAGAATACACAAACTCCTTACAGACAGTGTGGGATTCAAACCTTGGGCCACTCTGTGGTGAATATCTGCTGAGCTGTTAGTCTTCCTCTTGCCTAGCCTTGCTTTCCTGATGTTGGCCGTGTATTATCTCTACCATTAAAGACCCTCCCTTTGGGAGGGTATGTATGTATGCATGTTTGTCATTATTTCAGTGGTGTCTGCAACCAAAAATGTCTGTCTGTATGTTAGTGTGTGAACAGGTCCATGTCTGTATGGATGCGCATGTGTTATATGAGGAAAAACCCAACACCCAACCCCAACCAACCAATTTTCCCCTGCAGCCGCTGCAACCGTGTCTGCCTGTCCCGCATCGGACTTGTCAGCCACAAACGAGCCTGCAGCTGACGTGGACTTTTACCCCCTCCATAAATCTTCGTCCGCGAAGCCAAGCCAAAAGGTATGAGCACATATGTGTGTGTATGTATGTTGGCATATCTGTGTATAAGCATGTGTATGTATGTGAGAATGTCTGTGTGTATGTATACAAGAATGTTTGTATGTATGTGCATGTATGTTGACAAATCCATGATTATGCATGTGTATATGAATGTGAAAATGTGTGTGTATCTGCATGTATGTATGGAAGAATATCTGTGTGTATGTGCAGGTACATGTAGGTGAGCATGTCTATGTGTATGTGCATTTATGTATGTGAGAATGTCTGTGTGCATGTGTGTGTATGTATGTGAGAATGTCTGTGTGTATGTGTGTATGTATGTGAGAATGTCTGAGAGAATGTGTATGTATATATGTGAGAAAGTCTGTGTGCATGTGAGTGTATGTATGTTAGAATGTCTGTGTGCATGCATGTGTATGTATGTGAGAATGTCTGTGTGTATGTGTGTATGTATGTGAAAAAGTCTGTGTGCATATGTGTTTATGAATGTGAGAATGTCTGTGTGTATGTACGTGTATGAATGTGAGAATGTCTGTGTCCATGTGCGCGCATATGAGAAGATCTGTGCGTATGTGTGTGTATGTTAGAATGTCAGTGTCCATGTGTGTATGTATGTAAGAATGTCAGAGTGTATGTACACACTCTGTTGAGAAAGTGTGTTTGCATGTGTGTGTACGTACATCAGAATGTCTGTGGGTATGAGTGTGTCTGTAAATATGTGTATGTGTATGAGTGTATGTATGTAAGAACTGCTGTGAGCATGTGTGTGTATGTATGTGAGAATGTCTGTGTATATGCACGTGTGAATGTATGTGAGAATGTCTGTATGTTTGTGTGTATGTATGATAGAATATCATTGTGTGCATGTGTGTTTATGCATGTTAGACTGTGCATACATGTGTACGTATGTGATAACATCTTTGAGTATGTGTATGTATGTATGTTGAGAATGTCTGTGAGCATGTTTGTATGCTGTCTATGTGCATGCATGTGTATGTATGTGAGAATGTCTGTGTGTATGTGTGTGTATGTGTGCGTAGGTATGTGAGAATGCATTTGTGTATGTCTGTGAATGTCTGTATGCATGTGTTTGTATATATGTGAGAATGTCTGTGTGTATGTCTGTATGTATGTGGGAATGTCTGTGTCCATGTGTGTGTAAGTATATGAGAATGTCTGGTGTATGTGTGTGTATGTATGTGTGAATGCTTGTGTGCATTTGTGTGTATGTATGTAAGTATGTCTGTGTGGATGCACATGTGAATGTTGGTGAGAATGTCAGTGTGCATGTGTGTGTATGTATGTGAGAATGTCTGTGTGTATTTGTGTGTATGTATGTGAGAATATCGGTGTGCATGTGTGCTTATGAATGTGAGAATGTCTATGTGTATGTGTGTGTATGAATGTGAGAAGTTCTGTGTGCATGTGTGTGCATGTGAGAATATTTGTGCGAATGTATGTGTTTATGTTAGAATGTCAGTGTCCAGGTGTGTGTATGTATGTGAGAATGTCAGAGTGTATGTGTGTGTATGTATGTAAGCATTTCTCTGTGTATGTCTGTGTATGTATGTGAAACTGTGTGTATGTGTGTATGTATGTCAGAATATCTGTGAGTGTGTGTATGTATGAGTGTATGCCTGTGCATATGTACATGTGGATGTATGTGAGAATAACTGTGTGCATCTGTTTGTATGTATGTGAAAATGTCTGAGTATGCATATGTGTGTATTTATGTCAGAATGTCTGTGTGAATGCATATGAGAATGTCTGTGTGCATGTGTGTATGTATGTGAGAATGTCTGTGTGAAAGTGTGTGCATGTATGTGAGAATGTCAGTGTGCATTTGTGTGCATGTATGTGAAAATATCTGTGTGTATGCATATATATTTGTGAGAATGTCTGTGTGCATGTCTGGTTATGTATGTGTGAATGTATGTGTGTAATGTGTTTATTTACGATAGAATATCTGTGTGTATGTTTTTGTATGTATGTAAGAATCTGTGTGTTTGTACATGAGAATGTATGTGATACTATCTGTTTGTATGTGTGAATGTATGTGAGAATGTCTGTGTGCAGGTGTATGTTTATGAGAATATCTGTGTGTATGTGTGTGTATGTATGTGATAAAGTCTGTGTGCATGTATCTGTATGTATGTCAGAATGTCTTTGTGCATGTGTATGTGTATGTGTGTATGCATGTGTGAATGTATGTGAGATTGTCTGTGTGCATATGTGTGTATGTATGTGGGAATGTCTGTCTCCATTTGTGTGTATGTATGTGAAAATATCTGTGTGTATTTGTGTGTATGTACATGGCAAAATCAGTGTGCATGCTTTTGTAAGTCTGTGTGTATTTGTGTGTATGTATGTGAGTATGTCTGTGTATATGCACATGTGAATGTGTGTGAAAAAGTCTGTTTGCATGTGTGTATATGTATGTGAGAATTTATCTGTGTATGTCTGTGTTTGTATGTGAAAATTGTGTATGTGTGTGAAAATGGCTGTGTAGATGTGTGTGTATGTATGTGAAAATGTCTGAGTGTGCATGTGTGTGTATGTATGTGAGAATGTCGTGTGCATCTGTGTGTATGTATTTTAGAATGTCTCTGTGTATGTGTGTGTAGGTATGTGAGAATGTATGTGTGTATGTGTGTATGTTTGTGAGAATGTGTGTGTATGTATGTGTGCATGTATGTGCAAAAGTGTGTATGCATGTGTGCATGTATGTGAGGATATATGTGTGCATCTATGTCTATTTATGTCAGAATGTCTGTGTGTATGAATTTGTGAATGTATGTGTGAAAGTCTGTGTGCATGTGAGAATGTCTGAGTGTATGAGTGTATCCATATGAGAATGTCTGTGTGCATATGTGTTTATGTATGTGAGAATAACAGTGTGTATGGGTGTGTATGTATGTGATAATGTCTGAGTGCAGATGTGTGTATGTATGTGGGAATGGCTGTGTTCATGAGTGTGTATGTTTGTGAGAATGTCTTTGTGTATGTGTGTGTATCTGAGAATGTGTGTGTGCATGTTTTTGTATGTATGTGAGAATGTCTGTGTGCATTTGTATGTATGTGAGTATGTCTGTGTTTGTGCACATGTGAATGTTTGTGAGAAAGACTGTGTGCATGAGTGTGTATGTATGTGAGAATTTCTCTTTGTATGTCTGTGTATGTATGTGAAAATGTGTGTATGTGTGTATGTATGTAAGAACTGCAGTGTGCATGTGTGTGTATGTATGTGAGAATGTCTGTGTGTATGCACATGTGAATGTATGTGAGAATGTCTGTGTGTAAGTGTGTATATGTATGTGAGAATGTCTGAGTGTGCATGTGTGTGCACGTATGTGAGAAAGTCTGTTAGTATGTGTGTGTATGTCAGAATGTCTGTGTGCATTTGTATGTATGTGAATATGTCTGTGTTTATGCACATGTGAATGTTTGTGAGAAAGACTGTGTGCATGTGTGTATGTATGTGAGAATTTCTCTTTGTATGTCTGTGTATGCATGTGAAAATGTGAGTATGTGTGTATGAATGTAAGAACTGCAGTGTGCCTGTGTGTTTATGTATGTGAGAATGTCTGTGTGCATGTTTGTGTATGTATGTGAGAATGTCTGTGTGTATGCACATGTGAATGTATGTGAGAATGTCTGTATGTTTGTGTGTGTATGCATGGGAGAATATATCTGTGTATGTGTGTGTATGCATGTGAGAATCTACATGTGTATGTGTGTTTTTATATGTTAGAATGTCTGTGTGTATGTGTGTACATATGTAATAATGTCTCTGTGTATGTGTGTGTGTATGTGGGAATGTCTGTGTCCATGTGGTATATTTATTTGAAAATGTCTGTGTGTATGTATGTGAGAACGTCTATGTCCATGTTTTTGTATGTATGTGAGAATGTGTGCATGTGTGTGAGTATGTGAGAATGTCTCTGAGTATGTGTGTGTAGCTATGTGAGAATGTATGTGTGTATGTATGTGAGAATGCTTCTGTGTATGCACATGTGCATGAATGTGAGGATGTCTGTGTGCATCTGTGTGTATGTATGTAAAATATCTGTGTGTATTCATATATATTTATGTGTGAATGTCAGTGTGTAATGTGACTATTTATGATAGAATATCGGTGTGTATGTTTTTGTATGCTATAAGAAACTCTGTGTGTATGTACATGAGAATGTATGTGATAATATCTCTGTGTATGTGTGTATGTATGTGATAATGAATGTGTGCATGTGTGTTTATGTATATGAGAATATCTGTGTGCATGTGTCTGTATGTATGTGAGAATTTCTCTTTGTATGTCTGTGTATGCATGTGAAAATGTGAGTATGTGTGTATGAATGTAAGAACTGCAGTGTGCCTGTGTGTTTATGTATGTGAGAATGTCTGTGTGCATGTTTGTGTATGTATGTGAGAATGTCTGTGTGTATGCACATGTGAATGTATGTGAGAATGTCTGTATGTTTGTGTGTGTATGCATGGGAGAATATATCTGTGTATGTGTGTGTATGCATGTGAGAATCTACATGTGTATGTGTGTTTTTATATGTTAGAATGTCTGTGTGTATGTGTGTACATATGTAATAATGTCTCTGTGTATGTGTGTGTGTATGTGGGAATGTCTGTGTCCATGTGGTATATTTATTTGAAAATGTCTGTGTGTATGTATGTGAGAACGTCTATGTCCATGTTTTTGTATGTATGTGAGAATGTGTGCATGTGTGTGAGTATGTGAGAATGTCTCTGAGTATGTGTGTGTAGCTATGTGAGAATGTATGTGTGTATGTATGTGAGAATGCTTCTGTGTATGCACATGTGCATGAATGTGAGGATGTCTGTGTGCATCTGTGTGTATGTATGTAAAATATCTGTGTGTATTCATATATATTTATGTGTGAATGTCAGTGTGTAATGTGACTATTTATGATAGAATATCGGTGTGTATGTTTTTGTATGCTATAAGAAACTCTGTGTGTATGTACATGAGAATGTATGTGATAATATCTCTGTGTATGTGTGTATGTATGTGATAATGAATGTGTGCATGTGTGTTTATGTATATGAGAATATCTGTGTGCATGTGTCTGTATGTATGTGAGAATGTCTGTGTGCAGATTTGTGTATTTATGTGAGAATGTCTGGTTGTGTATATGTGTATGTATGTGGGAATGTTTTTGTCCGTGTGTGTATGTTTGTGAGTATGTCTGTGTGTATGTATGTGAGAATGTATTTGTGAATGCACGTATCTGTATGTATGAGGGAATGTCTGTGTATGCACATGTGCATGTATGTGAGAATGTCTATGTGTATGTGTGTGTATGTGAGAAGGTGTATACATGTGTGTGTATGTATGTGAGTATATATGTGTGTATATCTGTATGTAGTGGGAGAATGTCTGTGTGTATGCACATTTGTATGTATGTGAGAATGTCTCTGTGTATGAGTGTGTAGGCATCTGAGAATATATGTGTGTATGTGTTTGTATGTATGTGAGAAGGTCTGTGTGCATTGTTAGTATGTATGTGAGTATGTCTGTGTGTATGTATGTGATAATGTCTGTGTGTATGTGTGTGAATGTATGTGAAAATGTGTGTGTAATTATGTGTGCATGTATGTGAGAAATTGTGTTTGTATGCATGTGTGCATGTATGTGAGGATGTCTGTGTGCATCTGTGTGTATGTATGTGGGAATGTCTGTGTCAATGTGTGTGTATGTATGTTAGAATCTATGTGTGTATGTATGTGAGAATGTCTGTGTGTATGCACATGTGAATGTATGTGACAATGCCTCTGTGCATTTCTGTGTATGTATGTGAGTATGTCTGTGTGTATGCACATGTGAATTTTTGTGAGAAAGTCTGTGTACATGTATGCGAGCATGTCTGCGTATGTCAGTGTATGTATGTGAAAATCTGTGTATGTATCTGAGAATGGCTGTGTGCATGTGTGTGTATGTATGTGAGAATATCTGTGTATGTATGTGAGAATGTCTGAATGCATGTGTGTTTATGTATATGAGAATGTCTATGTGTATGGCTGTGTATTTTTTAGAGAATGTCTGTGTTTATGTGTCTGTATGTATGTGAGAATGACTGCATGTTTTTGTATGCATGTGAGAATGTCTCTGTGCATGTGTGTGTATGTATGTGAGAATGACTCTGTGTGTAGGTATGTGAGAATGTATGTGTGTATGTGTGTAGGTATCTCTCTCGCGCCGCTCTCACCCACCTCGGTCGCTGCCTCTGGCCGTTGATGGCTGCGTGGTTCTGGCCGTCGCCTGTTCACTCACATAAGCAAATAAATGTACCTGAAACTCTCATCCTACTGAAAAAATCCTTACTGAGCAAACTACTGCCCCTACAACAATAGGATAAAGAGAAACAGAGTCCTTTCAGAGTCACTGAGTGTCAGTGGATTCGTCTCCAGTGTTAAGCAGTCACTGATAAGCACAAGTGCCACAGAAAAGGTACGTATTTTCTACTAGAACTTTTCTTTCTGATCCTCAACCAATGCTCCATCCCCCTTACTCGACCGCGGCAGTAGTAAACGCTTGCAGGTCGATTCCAGGGCGCACCACTCCATAACTGTGGACAGCAGTCGTAGATCTCCAGAAATGGTTCGACCTAAAAGGGGAGGCAGGCCTCTTCAGCCCGGTTAAGAAACCTGCATAGGAGAAGGACATTCCGATTTTAAAACCTACGGCCCAAGGACCTCGTTGCCATGTCCCAGCTTGCTTGGCCATGGCACATGAACCATGGGTGTAAAGGGTGGGGCCAGTAATGCGCACACTGCACTCCACCTAAAAGCTCCTTTGCGCAGGTCCGAGGACATGTCCACGTCCTCCCCCTCAAAAGATGCACACAAACTCAAGCTAGCATGCTGGAACATTAGAACCCCATGCTAGACAAGGCTGACAGCCACCGACCTGAACATCGGTCTGCCCTCATCGCAAATGAACTCCTCAGACTCGACATTGACATAGCCGCTCTCAGCGAAGTCCGCCTTGCAAATGTAGGGAGCCTCCAAGAACACGGTGCAGGCTACACAGTCTACTGGACTGGCATGCCTCAGGCTGACCAACGCCTATCTGGTGTTGGCTTCATGGTCAAGAACTCCATTGCCTCCAAACTCGAAAACCTCCCGACAGGCTACTCGAACCGGATCATGTCCATGCAACTCCCCCTTCAAAACAAGCGTTGCATCACCCTCATCAGTGTCTATGCTCCAACCCTTCAGGCGGAACCAGCAGAAAAGGACAAGTTCTACACTGATCTGCGCAACCTCATTCAACGCACTCCTACAGCCGACAAGGTTGTCATCCTTGGCGACTTCAATGCTCGCGTCAGTAAAGACTCAGAAACCTGGCCAGGAATCCTTGGCAAGCATGGTGTCGGCAAGTGCAACGACAATGGGCGCCTCCTATTGGAGCTCTGCGCAGAAGAGCAGCTTGTCATTACTAACACCCTTTTCCAGCAGAGAGACAGCCTGAAGACTATCTGGGTGCGTCCCCGATCCAAACACTGGCATCTCCTGGACTACGTTCTGGTGCGAGGAAGAGACAAACGAAATGTGCTCCACACCAGGGTCATGCCCAGCGCGGAATGCCACACTGACCACCGGCTGGTTCGCTGCAAGCTCAACCTTCACTTCAAGCCAAAGTTCAAGAACAGTGGATCCCCCAGAAAGAGGTTCAATGTTGGAAACTTGCAGTCAGATGTAGTGAGAGGTAACTTCCAGGCAAACTTTCAAACAAAGCTCAAGGATGCAAACTGCCTCACGGATGCGTCTCCTGAAACCCTCTGGGATCAGCTGAAAATGGCAATACTGCAATTCACTGAAGAGGTACTGGGCTTCTCCTCCAGGATAAACAAGGACTGGTTTGATGAAAACAACCAGGAAATCCAGGAGCTGCTGGCAAAGAAGCGAGCTGCCCACCAGGCTCAACTTGCAAAGCCTTCTTGGCCAGAGAAAAAAACGAGCCTTCCGTCTTGCATGCAGCCATCTTCAGTGCAAACTCCGGGAGATCCAAAATGAGTGGTGGACTAGCCTTGCCAAACGAACCCAGCTTAGCACCGACATTGGCGACTTCAGGGGTTTTTATGAGACACTAAAGGCTGTGTACGGCCCCTCACCCCAAGTCCAAAGCCATCTGCGCAGCTCAGACGGCGAAGTCCTCCTTAGTGACAAGATCTCCATCCTCAATCGATGGTCAGAACACTTCCAATCTCTTTTCAGTGCCAACCGCTCAGTCCAAAAATCCGCCATGCTCCAACTCCTTCAACAACCCTTGAGTCTAGAGCTGGATGAGCTCTGCATACCAAACTGCATGAGTTTTCCATGCTCTGCTGGGACCAAGGAAAGCTGCCTCAGGACCTTCGTGATGCCATCATCATCACCCTGTACAAAAACAAAGGCGAGAAATCAGACTGCTCAAACTACAGAGGAATCACGCTGCTCTCCATTGCAGGCAAAATCTTCGCTAGTATTCTCCTTAATAGACTAATACCTAGTGTCGCCGAAAATGTCCTCCCAGAATCACAGTGTGGCTTTCACGCAAACAGAGGAACTACTGACATGGTCTTTGCCCTCAGACAGCTCCAAGAAAAGTGCAGAGAACAAAACAAAGGATTCTACATCACCTTTGTTGACCTCACCAAAGCCTTTGACCCCATGAGCAGGAAAGGGCTTTGGCAAATATTAGAGCGCCTCGGATGCCCCACCAAGTTCATCAATATGGTTATCCAACTGCACAAAAACCAACAAGGTCAGGTCAGATACAGCAATGAGCTCTCCGAACCCTTCTCCATTAACAATGGCGTGAAGCAAGGCTGCGTCCTCGCACCAACCCTCTTTACTATATTCTTCAGCATGATGCTGAAACAAGCCATGAAAAACCTCAACAATGAAGATGCTGTTTACATCCGGTACCGCACGGATGGCAGTCTCTTCAATCTGAGGGGCCTGTAAGCTCACACCATGACACTTGAGCAACTTGTCCGTGAACTACTCTTTGCAGACGATGCCGCTTTAGTTGCCCATTCAGACCCAGCTCTCCAGCGCATGACGTCCTGTTTTGCGGAACCTGCCAAAATGTTTGGCCTGGAAATCAGCCTGAAGAAAACTGAGGTCCTCCATCAGCCAGTTCCCCACCATGACTACCAGCCACCCACCACATCTCCATCGGGCACACAGAACTCAAAACAGTCAACCAGTTTACCTACCTCGGGTGCACCATTTCATCTGATGCAAGGATCGACAAAGAGATAGACAACAGACTCACCAAGGCAAATAGCGACAAAAGAGTCTGGAAAAACAATCACCTGAAGAAACACACAAAGATCAGCGTGTACAGAGCCATTGTCATACCCATGCTCCTCTTCAGCTCTGAATCATGGGTCCTCTACCGGCATCACCTACGACTCCTAGAACGCTTCCATCAGCGCTGTCTCCGCTCCATCCTCAACATTCATTGGAATGACTTCATCACCAACATCAAAGTACTCGAGATGGCAGAGTCCGCAAGCATCGAATACATGCTGCTGAAGATCCAACTGCGCTGGGTGGGTCACGTCTCCAGAATGAAGGACCATCGCCTTCCCAAGATTGTGTTATACGGCGAGCTCTCCACTGGCCACCAAGACAGAGGTGCACCAAAGAAGAGGTACAAGGACTGCTTAAAGAAATCTCTTGGTGCCTGCCATCTTGACCACTGCCAGTGAGCTGATATCGCCTCCAACCGTGCATCTTAGCACCTCACAGTTCGGTGGGCAACAACCTCCTTTGAAGAAGACTGCAGAGCCCACCTCACTGACAAAAGACAAAGGAGGAAAAACCTAATACCCAACCCCAACCAACCAATTTTCCCTTTAAACCGCTGCAACCGTGCCTGCATGTCCCACATTGGACTTGTCAGTCACCAACGAGCCTGCAGCAGACGTGGGCATACCCCTCCATAAATCTTCGTCCGCGAAGCCAAGCCAAAGAAAGAAGAAATGTGTGTATGTTTGTGAGAATGTGTGTGTATGTATGTGTGCATGTATGTGAGAAAGTTTATGTATGCATGTGTGCATGTATGTAAGGATGTCTGTGTGCATCTGTGTGTATGTATATGGGAAAGTCTATGTCCATGTGTGTGTATTATTTGAGAATGTTTGTGTGCATTGTTAGTATGTATGTGAGAATGTCTGTGTGCATTGTTAGTATGTATGTGAGTGTGTCTGTGTATATCTATTGATAATGTCTGTGTGTATGTATTGTATGTATGTGAAAATGTGTGTGTATGCATTTGTGCATGTATGTGAGGATGTCAGTGTGCATCTGTCTTTATGTATGTGGGTAGGGAAAGTCTGTGTCCATGTGTGTGTGTATATATTTGAGAATGTCTGTTTGCATTGTTAGTATGTATGTGAGTCTGTCTGTGTTTATCTATTGATAATGCCTGTGTGTATGTGTGTTTATCTATATGTGAATGTCTGTGTGCTTGTGTTTGTATGTATGTGAGAATATCTGTATGCATGTGTGTATGTATGTTAGAATATCTGTGAGTGTGTGTATGTAAGTGATCATGTCTGTGAGTAAGTGTGTGCATGTATGTGAGAATTCTGAGTGTGCATGTGTGTAAACGTATGTGAGAATGTCTGTGTGCATTTGTATGTATGTTTGTGAGAATGTGTATGTATGTATATATGTGTTCATGTATGTGAGAAAGTGTGTGTATGCATGTGTGCATGTATGTGAGGATGTCTATGCATCTGTGTGTATGTATGTGGGAATGTGTGTGTCCATGTGTGTGTATGTATTTGAGAATGTCTGTGTGCGTTGTTAGTATGTTTGTGAGTATGTCTGTGTGTATTTGTTTATATGTATGTATGTATGTATGTATGTATTTGTGTGTATGTATGTGATATGTCTGTGTATGGGAAAGTCTGTGTGCATTTGCATGTATGTGAGTATGTCTGTGTGTACACACATGTGAATGTTTGTGAGAAAACATGCGTGCATGTGTGCGTATGTATGTGAGAATTTCTCTGTGTATGTCTCTGTATGTATGTGAAACTGTGTGTATGTGTGTAGTATGTAAGAACTGCTGTGTGCATATGTGTGTATGTATGTATGTGAGAATGTCTGTGTGCATGTGTGTTTATGTATGTTAGAATGACTGTGCGGATATGTGTGTATGTTTGTGTATGTATGTAAGAAGCTCTGTGTGTCTGTACATGAGAATTCATGTGATAATATCTGTGTATGTATGTGAGAATGTCTGTGTTTGTGTGTGTTTATGTATGTGAGAATATCTGAGTGTATGTGTGTGTATGTATGTGAGAATGTTGGTGTGAAGGTATGTGTATTTATGTGAGAATGACTGAGTGTATGCTCATGTGAATGTAAGTGAGAATGTATTTGTGCATGTGTATGTATGTATGTGAGAAAGTGTCTGTGTATGTGTGTGTAGGTATGTGAGAACATATGTGTGTATGTGTGCATGTTTGTGAGAATATCTGTGTTTATGCATGTGTATGTATGTAATAATGTCTGTGTGCAGGTGTGTGTATGAATGTGAGAATATCGGTGTGCATTTGTGTGTATGTATGTGAATATGTCTGTGTGTATGCACATATGAATTTTTGTGTATGAAAGTGTGTATGTATGTGAGAATGTGTCCATGTTTGTGTATGTATGTGAGAATGTCTTTGCATATATGTATATGTATGTGGTAATGTCTGTGTCCATGTGTGTGTAGGTATGTGAGAATGTCTGTGTGCATGTGTGTGCATGTATGCTAGAAAGTCTGTGTGCATATGAGTGTATGTATGTGAGAATACCTCTGCATATGTGTGTATGTATGTGAGAATGTGTGCATGTGTGTGTATGTATGTGAGTATGCCTGTGTATGTATATGTGACTGTATGTGAGAATGTCTGTGTGCATAATTGTATGGATGTGAGAATGATTTTGTGTATGTGTGTGCATGTATGTGAGAATGGCTGTTTGTATGTGAGAATGACTGTGTGCATGTGTGTGTATGTATGTGAGAGTGTCTGTGAGCATGTTTGTGTATGTATGTGAGAATGTCTGTTTATGTATGTGAGAATGTCTGTGTGTATGTGTGTCTGTATGTGAGAGTATCTGTGTGAATATGTGTGAATGTACGTTAGAATGTCTATGTACATTTGTGTGTATATATGTGAGAATGTCTGTGTGCATGTGTTTGTATGTATGTGAGTGTGTCTGTGTATGAAAGTGTGTATGTATGTGAGAATGTGTGCATGTGTGTGTATGTATGTGAGAATGTCTTTTTGTATATGTATATGTATATGTATGTGGGAATGTCTGTGCCCATGTGTGTGTAGGTATGTGAGAATGTCTGTGTGTATTTGTGTATGTATGTGAGAATGTCTCTGTGCATGTGTATGTACATGAGAATGTCTTTGTGCATGTGTGTGTATATATGTTAGAAAGTCTATGTGCATATGAGTGTATGTATGTGAGAATGCCTCTGTGTATGTGTGGTGTGAATGTATGTGAGAATGTCTGTGTGCATGTGTGTGTTTGTATTTGAGTGTTTGTGTATGTACATGTGAATGTATGTGAGAATTTCTGCGTGCATATGTGTGTGAGAATGTCTGTGTGCATGTGTATGTATGTATGTGAGAATGTCTGTTTGCATGTTTGTGTATGTATGTGAGAATGTCTGTTTATGCCTGTGTATGTATGTGAGAATGTCTGTGTGTATGCGTGTATGTATGTGAGTATATCTGTCACATGTGTGTATATGTATGTGAGAATGTCCGTGTGTAGTTGTGTATGTATGTGAGAATATCTGTGTGCATGTGTGTATGTATGTGAGAATGTCTGTTTATGTTTGTGCATGTATGTGAGAATGTCTGTGTTTATATGTGTGTCTGTTTAATGTCTGTGTACGTGTGTATGTATGTGAGAATATCTGTGTGTATGTATGTGAGAATGTATGTGTGCACATGTGTGTATTTATGTGAGAATGTCTGTTTATGTCTGTGCATGTATGAATTTGAGAATGTCTCTGGTTATGTGTGTATCTATGTGAGTATATCTGCCGCATGTGTGTACATGTATGTGAGAATATCCATGTGTATGTGTGTATGTATGTTAGAATTTCTGTGTACATGTGTGTGTATGTATGTGAGAATGTCTGTGTGTATGTGTGTATATATGTATGTGAGAATGTCTACGTGCATATACACACAGACATTCTCACATATATACACACACATACACAGAGACATTCTCACATACATACATATGTGAGTATGTGTTTGTGCATGTGTTTATGTATGTGAGAATGTGTGAGTATGATGTGTGCATATATGCAAGAATGTGTGTGTGTATTTTCATGTGTATGTATGTGAGAATGTCTGTGTATGTTTGTGTATGTATATGAGAATGGCTGTGCATGTTTGTATATATGTGAGTATGCTTGTGTGTATGTGTGTGTATTTATGTGAGAATTTCTGTATGCATGTGTGTGTATGTATATCATAATATGTGTGTCTATGCATGTGTGCATGTATGTGGGAATGTGTGTATGCACGTGTGCATTTATGTGAGAATACTTGTGTGTATGTGAGAATGATTGTGTGCATGTGTGTGTATGTGAGAATGTCTGTGTTTATCACTGTTTGTGCATGCACACGTGCCTGTGTGTGTGCTTGTGAGTGCTTATTTGTTCATAAGTGTATCTGTGTATTTGCTTATGTCCATCCACATCTATATAATGTTGGAGGAAGTTAAGCATGTGTCTGAGAGAGAAAGAAACTGCAGCCAGGGAATGTATCGTAGATCTTTCACCAGACCACTCGTCAGCAAATTGAACAAGTTTGTGCAAGATGAGTGCACAAATATCTGATTGGTGGAAGGAGCCCACTCAATGAGCAGAATGACCTTTTCTCATTCTGTGCTTATTATATTATTCTTTATTCAACACATAGCGAAGTGACACATCTATTTCTGATGCCAGCCATCGAGTAGTTTCTGGGTGTCAAAGCAGCCAATTAGTGCTGAATTATTAGCAGTTTTGTGTGATTGCAACTGTGCATTAGCAGTTTTTTTATAAACAGGCATTTCACTGTCACATGGAGCCTTCACACAACAAGGGAAACAAAGGCTTGGGTTATTTCCGGCAGGGACTTCAGATCTCTGTATTTCAATCTGTGTTTGCAATCTTTGCTACAACATCAATAACGGCTACCACATATTTAACATGTTTTAATACAGTGAAACAACTTACACTCCACAACAAACACATTTTTTTTACCGTGGCACAAAGAGCTGGCAGAGCAGAAGGCAACGGTCATGTCAAAGAGGTAAGGTTCATGGAGCACCTTGAAAATGAGGGAGGAAATGTAAGGAAAGAGGAAGATTTAGCAACGAATTCCAGAGTTGAGGGGCCCGTCAGACCAAATTATAACCACAAGAGAGGAAGTGATTAATGGCATTCTCATTTGAACTGATGCTGAGCAGCTATTCCCAACATTCTTATTTGCTATTCCTCCCCCTCCCCCACCCACCTTGGATTCAACATAAAATTTACAGGCCCTCTTCTCTGTGTAACGGTCAAGCTTTGGTTGCTTCGGTACGTTTCCTAACAACGGCATTAAAAGCATTTTCAAAAATCCGGTTGCGTGGTGAGAAAAGGAAACAAGGCTTTTACTTCAATGTTGTCTGCCCCTCCGTAGGGCTCCTGTTCTATCGATCAACCACAATCATACAGAGAATCGTGATTAATAGGCCCAGTGTCAGCCCAGCTTGCATGTTGCTGGCCTTTTCCAAGGCAGGTACTGAGGGATGGGTTTGGACATTACAGCCTTTATGGGGATGTCTGGGTGGGAGGAGTCACAGGCTCAGTGGATGGGCCAGCCCATACAGCACATACATGCATCTATATACATAGTAGCAGCACCACAGCTCCCATTGAGAATGGCTGGTTTAGAATACTGTACCCAGGAAGCAATTACAAAAAAAAGGAAGACAAAGGCATGGAGGAAACAAGGGTTAAAAACGTTAAAATGAAGTCCTTGCTTAAATGGGATCCAGTGTAGATTTCGAGGCACAGAGGTGAAGGTTAAGGCTTTGGAGTTTTGGATGACTCAGACTGATGGTGACTAGGATAATGTTTTGATTATTGATTATCATGCATATCAAGGTATAGTGAAAAACTTTAAGTTCTCTCCAGGCAAGTCAACCCATATTTCAGTACATGTAATGCAAAATTTAAACAAAAGAGCACAGTAAGGTGTTAGAGAGTGAAGTGCAGTTAAAACTATACAATGGTTGAAGGACCCACACAGGTTGCGGGCTACTGGAGACCGGCTCATGGAAATCTGGCAACGGAACCACAATTCAAGAGGGTGTTCAGGGCAAGAAGGGCTTCTGAAGGGCCTTAGATCCTGATTGTATCGGAGGTTTGGATCTGGAGCTTGGGTTGAGAATGGATTCAACAGGAGTTGGTGTGGCTTGCAGTAGTTGTCAGATCTACAGAGACTCAGTGACTCTGAAGGGACTCTCTTTTGCTTCTCTTTCTCCTATTGTTAGGGGCATCAGATAATGATCATGGCCACTCTTTATTTGCTTTACGGTAGGCAAACACTGAAGTATGTGATGCATATTACATATTTAATGTATTATGTGTAAGTCAAAAGAACTTTGAACCATTTTACAAATGGTCCGTAATATGCCTCAAACCTAAAGCTTTCTACCTATGCTTATGAAAACAGATGTGTGTGTGTATATATAAATAAAAAATTCTACTCATTTATTTATTATTATCACACACACACACACACACACACACACACACACACACACACACACACACACACACACACACACACACACACACACACGTGTGTGTATGTATATAGGCGCTCAAGATGGCAGCTCCCATTAATCGGCAGCAGCCACAAGTGGCTGCAGGCTCCGGGGATACATAGGTCTGGAGCAGAGCACCAGAGGAAGGAAGGTCACCCCCCTCCCACCCCACCATCTGAGAGGGAGAAGAGGAGGTGAAAACCCCCGGGGACGGTGACCATGGCGGACAGCTGGCGACTCATGGTGAGGAACCTGCAGAAGCTGTGGGCAGCTCAGACTGCTGTGGGGAGACTCATGCTGGGCTGCAGACTGCAGGAGGCTGGCTCAAACTGGCCGGGGGGGTACAGGGTATCGCAATCGGCATGTAAAGAGGTGTCAAGGGAGCTGAAGGGTTCCTGACCATATCAGAGGTTTGGGTCTGGTGCTCAGGTTGTCAGTGGTTTGAAATGGACTCTGTGTGACTGCACGGACTGCAGAAGAGCTGAAGGCGAATCTACAGACACTCGATAACTCGGGGGGGGGGGGTGAAGGAGACTTCTCTCTCTTTCTGACTGTGTCTGAATTTAAGAAATGTAAGAGGCACTTAGGCAATTCAGGTGGCGAATCTGATTTATATATATATGTACAGTATAGATATGTGCGTGTATGGTGTATGTGTTTATACACACAGACACACTCATACACACCAGTATATATTTATATGTCTATATATTTTTATCTATATGTATAACTATATATATATATTTGATTATTATTGAAGCCACTTATTTTTAATTTAATATTATTTGAATTTATTTTAAAGAGGTGCATGGTAACAGATAATTCCAGCCTACAAATCTGCATTGCTCAATTACACCCATGTGACCAATTACCTACGAACCCTGTGCATCTTTAAAAAGTTGGAGAAAACCCATGCAGACATGGTGAGAATGAACTGGACATGAATCAGTGTGGCTGGCGCTGTAATATCATTATCTTAACTTCAATGCTAACCAGGCCACATCTTTAATTTAAAAACTGAGTTATTATGTTATTCAAACTTATTTGCTAAAATTGTATTTACATGTTTTGTCTGTTGCCTTGAGTCCAGAGGAAAGAGTCACTGGAAGAATGTGATTGTGCCCTGGATTTCATTGTTATTGCTAATTTCCCATTGGCCATTTATCCAGCAGAGCAAAAAGTAACATTTTTTTCCTAAATGTACAGTCTCAATTCCTGGCTCTAGATCTACTTAGACCAAACAGATGCAAATCGGCATTTATTGTATCACAGTGCAACCCTTGCAGTCTTATCAAGAACAGGCATGTGGTATATTTATTTCCATTTATTTGCATAGACAAAAAAAAACTATTTCGGCCTTTGGCTACATTGGTTAGAATGTAACACACATATTTTTACTACTTATTTGGAACAACTTGAACCTGATGAAATCAGAAGAATGACCATGAAATGACCAAGCAGACTATTGAAGTTCTCTTTTCAATTTGATCCCATAATACATACAGATAGATAGTATCGGAGGTTTAAATCTGCTGCCCTGGTTGCCAATGGTTTGAAATGGTATCCGTGCAACTGCAGAGGGAAATGCACGGACACTCAGTGACACTGAAGGGACTCTCTTTTGCTTCTCTTTCTCCTGTTGTTCAGGATGCTAGGCAATACTCATGCCTTATGACAGACAAAAGCTGAAATATACCATAAATATATTACATTTTCAATGTATTATTATGTGACAATAAATGGAAAATTTAGATAGGAAATTAAAAACATTATACAAATTGCATTTTTCCGTGTTCATGAAGAATTCCCATGTCATATCTGAAGTCATATTTTAGATGCCACACTCAGAAATGTTATCCTGTGTCTCACTGTGTGATTGGACCAAGAGAAGACAGGTGACCTGACCAGCAGCATAAGTTAGAGTTTAAAAAGGGGGCAAGGCAGCCGCAAGAAGTGGATTGGAGTAAGAAACAGATTGGACCAAGAAGCGGATTGGAGCAAGAAGCAGATTGGAGCAAGAAGCAGATTGGAGCAAGAAGCAGATTGGAGCAAGAAGCGGATTGGAGCAAGAAGCGGATTGGAGCAAGAAGCAGATTGGAGCAAGAAGCGGATTGGAGCAAGAGGCGGATCAGAATAAGAGGCAGATTAGAGCAAGAAGCGGAGTGGAACAAGAAGCAGATTGGAGCGAGAGAGTTCAGGTGACCTGAGGAGCAGCAGTTAGAATTTAAAAAGGGGTGAGGCAGCAGCAAGAAGCTGATTGGAGGAAGAAGCTGAGTATTGCTTTAAAAGTGAGGGAGAGTTGAGTGGTCATTGGCAGAGTGGTTGGGCTTTGGCAAGAACATGTAAAAGGCAAGGAATAGTCAGAGTTGAAGTAAGAAAGGGCCATCCTATTCAAGTAACAAAAAGAATTTGGCAGAAAGGAACAGGTAAGGGCAGGTGTTTTAGATATATATTTGGTTCATCTAGTCCAGTGGTTCTCAAACTTTTTTGCTCTAGGCCCTTCTTTAATTTTTAAAAAAAAAGGTATGTCCTACCATTAGTGGAAAAAAAAGTTGTATATTTAAAAGAAATTTTAATTAAATTAAATAATTTACTGTAAGCGTATTTCAATGCAATTAAGGTTGGGAATCCACTGGAACAAATATTTCATATTCATCTACAACTTCAATATGTCAACCATCTCAAACACACATTCAACAATTGTTGTCAATTCAGTGGGAACCCTGCCCCTGATGCTGGTTGCAGATTTTTTTTTTCAATCAAGGGACTAATTTTGTTAGTTTAAACCTCAAATCTCCATGTTTTGTAATTTCCATTTGGTTTCTCTTGGCTTGTAACAAATCACACACAGCACTGAAGACACTTTCTACTAAATAAGACTATGGAAAATGTATCAATAGTTCCTTTGTTAAAGGAGTTGATTTTGGGGTATTTCTTTTTGATCTTGTTAGACAGCCACATCATGGTTCCTTTTACTTTGTACAGAGTTTTCTCAAATTCTTCATGATGCAACTTCGATAACTCCTCTAGGTATTGCACTGGAATTTCAGATAAGTCCACTAGCAATGTCTAAGTTAACTAAGAGGTAAAATCCATTGACTTTTAATCACAAAATCTATAATTGAGGTTGGTAACAAACATTTTCAAATGTTACCTCTTATTCAACAAAAAGAATTGACTGAAATTTCTTGCAGAAATATTCCTTTGGCATAATTCTAGAAATGTCTTGAATCCAAATATATTTGTTTTTTAATCAATGAATGTCATATTTGCAACTTGTTGTTTGTTCAATATATTTAGTTTCTCAAAAAATGTCCATCAAGTAACTCACATAAGCTTTACCATCTGTGTGTTAGCAAGAGCTTGATTTCAAAAACTCACTGAGGAGATCAAACAGTTCCATAAACCTTTTGAAGCAGTTTCCCTTTGGCAACCACCTTACTTCAGTGTGAAGTAATCTCACATGTTCTGCATCTGCTTAAGCAAATGTTCACATTTGGCATTAGCTTTGAGGGCATTGATATCCATGATCACAGAATGCAGTGTCTCATGTAGAACAGGGGAAACTTTCTTGGCAACTAAGATTTCTCAGTGAATAACACAATGCACAACCAACAGGTTTGGATATTCACCCTTCATTAATTTTAAACATCCTGTTTTATTTTACTCATCATAGCAGGTGCATCATCTACAACACAATGTTTCCTTTTGGTATTTCATTTTCATCCAAATAATTTTTGAGTTTGCTGTAGATATCAACTGCAGTAGTGGTTGTTAATAATGTTTCACAAACATCTCTTCCTGATCAATTTATCTCACCTATGCCAATAACAGAGCCTCGCTGTCCTGTACAGTGGATTCATCCAGTTATATTGAGAACTTTCCTGATTTCCACTTCTCAACAAGCTGTTTTTCAACACCTTGATCCATGCCATCTATTCTGTGGAAGGCAGTACTGTTACTAAACGGCATTGCTCGGACATCTTTGTAATCTTTTTGAAGAACTTTTTGAGAAACAATGATATTGTGGGTTTAATCAGTTCCCTCCCATGTTTTGCTAACAGGAGAGACATTTCATAGCTTGCTTCAAGGGTACGATTCAGTGCTGTAGTTTGCGCATCGAATAATGAAACAATTTTTGATCTATTTCAAACTTCTATTTCACTGATTTTAAAATATGCCAATTTTGAATTGACATGGTTAGAATGTTTTACTCTCAAATGAACTTCAAGACAGCCTGCTTTAATTGATTCATTTGTCAAAGTCTGTTGGCATAATAGGCAAAAAGATGCATGTTCATCGTGTAGGGCAGGTATAAACCCAAACTTCGAGAACTCCACTGAATATTGATGAACCTTTCACTTGCTTGGTCTGCTCATTTTAAATATACAATGGCGGAAATGCCCTGAAACAGTTTAATACAACAGCCTCGTGCTTTAATTTCTGGGTCCCTATTTTTTTTACCGATTTTTGGCGTCCCCCTCAGGCTGGCACCTGGGGCGGATCCTTGCACCTCCCCCTCCTCAATCATTACCCTAGTGTACAAATATACATACAGATACAGGCCTTACTCACTACTGAACTGAAAAAGTAAAGGGTATAGATGGAGACATGATTTGTTGAGATCATTTGGAATCCTTGTTGTTAATGAGATCATTTGGAATGGATGATAATAAGACAAGACAGAATTTTTTTAAAATTGTTCTTATCCTTCATTAACATTATAATTATAAGAGAAACAACAAAAATGTTGGAAGAGCAAAAGCACATTTTATGAAAATAAAAAGAACAGTGATTTTATTTGGAAGTTACGACAACTGTACTGAAAAGGGTTGCCAAGTCACATCTTTCACACCAACAAAATGAGTTTATTTTTTCCAAACCAAATTTTTAATTACTTCCCAGAATATTCCTACATCCCGCTAAAATATTCTTAAGCCCCACGCTTCACCGGTGGGGTGTACGCCCCACCTTGAGAATCTGATCTATTCCTAGACAGTGGGAATGGCAGCGAAGGCAGAAGACTGCTCCTCTTGCAAAATGTGGGTCATCAGGTAAGCCAGCAGTATGCCTGATGACTTAATCTGTGAGAAGTACATCCAGCTGCAGATCCTCATAAGCTGAGTTAAGGAATTGGAACTGGAATTGGATGAACTCTGGATCATTTGGGAGGCTGAGGGGGTGATAGACAAGGACACTATCACACGTAGGAGGCAGGAGGAGGGTAGATGGGTGACAGTCAGGAGAGGGACAGGGAACAGGCAGGCAGTGTAGGGCACCTGTGTGGCCATCCCCCTCAAAAAAAATATACCATTTTGAAATCTGTTGAGGGGATGACCTACCAGGGACACCCTACGGAGATCAGGTCTCTGGCTTGGAGTCTGGTCCTGTGGCTAAGAAAGGAAGGGAGGAGAAGAAGCAAGCTGTAGTGATAGGGGACTCCATAGTTAGGGGGAATGATAAGAGATTCAGAGGAAGAGATTGAGTATCCCGGATGGTACGTTGCCTCCCTGGTCCCAGGAACTGAGATAGCTCATATTGAGTTCATGGCATCTTCATGAGGGAGGGTGAGAAGTCAGATTTTGTGGTTCATATAGGCACCAATGACCTGGGTAGGAAGGGAGATAAGGTCCTGCAAGGAGAGTTCAAGCAGTTAGGTGCTAGGTTGCCATCTGCTAGAGAGGTTAGAAATAGGAGGATAATGCAGCTTAACACATGGCTAAAGACATGGTGCCAGAGGGAGGGCTTCAGGTTTCTGGATCATTGGGCTATCTTCCAGGGAAAATGGGGCCTGTTCTAATGGGAGGATCTGCATCTGACTGGAAAGTGACTAATATCCTTGCGGGAAGGTTTGCTTGCACTGGTCCAGGGTTTAAGCTTGGGGGAGGAGAACCGGTGTGTCAGAGCAGATAGAGGAATAGATGAGGGAAAAGATGATGTGAAAATTGCATGCACCATTAGAAGTCAACAGGTTGAACGTGGTGGAAATGTTCTCAGGTGCATCTATTTCAATGCAAGTATGGTAAGAAAGACAGACAAGCTTCGAGCATGGATTGGCACATGTCATTATGTCATTGTGGCCATTAGTGAAACATGGTTGCAGGAGGCGCAGGGCTAGTAGCTCAATGTTCTGGGCTTCTGTTGCTTTAGGTGCAATAGAAAGGGGGTGAGCTGTTGATGAGGGGAAGAGTGACATTGCTCATCAGGGAAAATACTAAAGCTATCCTCAGGAAGGACAGACCAGAGGACTTGACTACTGAGGCAACATGGGTGAAGCGGAGGAATGGGAAAGGCATGACCACACTCACGTGGCTGTATTATAGACCACCCAATAATCAGTGAGAATTGGAGGAGCAAATCTGTAGAGAGTTAGCAGTCAGCTGCAGGAAATGTAAGGTTGTGATAATAGAAGATTTTAACCTTTCACATATTGACTAGGTCTGCCATACTGTAAAAGGACTGGATGGTTTGGAGTTTTTCCAATGTGTTCAGGAAAGTTTTCCAAATCAATATTTATGGAGGGACCAACTAGCAAGAGTGTAATACTGGATCTCCTCTTAGGGATCAAGACAGGACAGGTGACAGAAATATGTGCAGGAGAACATTTTGGGTCCAGTGATCATAATGCCATTAGTTTTAATTTAATTATGGAGAATTATAGGTCTGGGACTTGGATTGAGATTCCAAATTTAAGAATGGCCAATTATAATGAAATGAAAAAGGATCAAGAATGTGTGGATTGGGATAAGATGTTTTCAGGCAAGGATGTGTGAAGTAACTGGAGGAACTTCAAAGGTGAAATTTTGAGAGTACAAAGTCTGTATGTTCCTGTCAGGATCAAAGGCAAGGTTAGAAGGTATAGAGAACCTTGGTTTTCTACATGGACTTCAGTAAGGCCTTTGACATGGAAGGTTAGTCAAGAAGGTTCAGATGTTAGGGATTCATAGTGAAGTAATAAACTGCATTCAACGATGGCTGGACAGGAGCAGTGAGAGTACTGGTGGATGATTGCTTCTTAGACTGGAGGCCTGTGACTAGTGGTGTGCCTCTGGGATTGGTGCTGGGACCATTGTTGTTTGTCATCTATATCAATGATCTGGATGATAATGTGGTAAATTGGATCAGCAAGTTTGCAGAACACACTAAGATTGGAGTTGTTGTGGACAGTGAAGAATGTTTTAAAAGCTAGGAGAAGCTAGAAAAATGGGATGAAAATTGGCAAATGGAATTTAATGCAGTCAACTGAGTTGCATTTTGGAAGGACAAACCAAGAAAGGACAATGGTAGAGCACCGAGGAGTGGTCGAACTGAGGGATCTGGGAATACAGATATATAATTACCTAAAAATGGCATCACAGGTGTGTAGGGTTGTAAAGAGAGCTTTTGGCTCTCTTTAAAAATCAAAGTATTGAATACAGGAGTTGGATGTTATTAAAGTTGTATAAGGCAGTGGTGAGGCCAAATTTTGAGTTTTCGTCACCTAACTATAGGAAAGAGATCAATAATATAGAGTGCAGAGAAGATTTACTAGGATGTTGCCCAGACTTCAGGAACCTGAGTTATAGGGAAAGGTTAAACAGGTTAAGACTTTATTCCTTGCAGTGTAGAAAAATGAGGGAAGATTAGATGGAAGTATTTAAAATTATGAGGGGGGATGGACAGAGTAAATGTAGGTAGGTTTTTCTACTGAGGGTAGTTGAGATTTAAAAACTAGAGGACATGGATGGGTTAAGAGTGAAAGGGGAAGTGTTTAGCGAGTTCCAGCTGAAGTGGTAAATGAGGGCTCAATTTTAACATTTAAGAGGAATTTGGACAGGAACATGGATGCAGGTCAGTGGGATGAGTCAAAATAATGGTTTGGCACAGACTAAAAGGGCCAAAGAGGCCCATTTCTCTGCTGTAATGTTCTGTGGTTCTATATTGAACACAGAGCAATAAAGACTAAACTTTTGACAAGAGTTTAAATGTACTCTTGGGGTGTTAGAATGACTCATTTGCAGTTCACTTGAAAAGTTAATGTTTCTCTTGAATCCTGAGGATATCATATTTGATCATGTTTGCAGCCAAAAAGGTTTTTCTTTAGGTTCAAAGTTTCTCATTCATTTTGCAGTTGAAAATCTTATTTATTGCTACTCCTTTCATCCAAGGAATAGAGAGATGTGAGAGAGATGCTGGTTTATGAATTTGGAACAGTTATCATATAATTTGAACTGATGGATGTTCATCTTCAGGCTCCTGTACCTCCTTCCAGTGAGAAAAGGGCATGTCCTTGATGATGGAGGATGCTTTCTTGGAACCAGTGCTGTGAACAATGAGGCAAGAGCAAGTTGCCTTTAAACAGTGCTTTTAATATAAATGGACAATTTCATATAAATTGCATGGCTGAAGAACATCAAAAATTTTACAAGTAATCATAAATCAATCTCCATTTGAAAAGTAATAGTTATTTAGCTTTTCAATTTGACAGAAAAGCAAGTAAAGCCATTTAGCATATGTTGAAATGTTCTTGTGCTGCAATGTAGCTTTAAATTCATATTATTCTTCAAAACCAAACTTTTGGACTATGCAATCCTGATCTCAATTAGTGCAATTGTTCCTTGTACTATGTGGATTTCAGTGAGAAATGTGAAGTTTACAGGTACTATAGAGTCAGGTGAAAGAATGCAACATTGTGCTGGATCAGAACAATTATCTGGTGCCAGTTGCTATGGTTACTTCACATAGCTGGTATATGTAATTTTCAATGACTTGCAAGGAAGCAGCTCTGATCATATCTATGGAATGAGTTTGATGTCCCGCGTTTGAAACAAGAGTAGTGAAATGCGTTTTGAGCTTAGCTCACGCCCAGGTTGAGTACAAACCAAAAATTAGACTGATGTCACAAATGCTCAGCAGATCAGGCAGTATCAGAGGGGAAAACATTCCAGTTCAAACATTAAAGCCTGCAGTCAATGTGATTCGAGTCCAATGAGACTGTTGGGTCAGTGTCCTTGTGCATCTTCTCTGTGCAAGGTTGGGGGCTGAATTTAGAGACTATTGATCAAGGATCTCCAGAGGAGACAAGGCCAATACTCGGGTCAAAAAAAAAAGACATTACTTGAACACTTTTGGGTGGATTTTTAGGCTGATGATCACAAAAATCACCTTAAATTTTCACTTTAATGTACTTTTTTTTTCGATACAACCTCTGATTTCCTGTCATATTTTAAGTCTACACATATTTTGCCCACAAAGCAAGCGGTTTTGGTCAGTCCAGCATGCCTGGGCATACACTCAGTGCAGGTGCTATTCAAATGTTATCTTAGGGCTGGGCATGCATAGTCAGGATAGATGCAGACAGGCTATCAAAGCAGCTCACATATACAGATGCTGTGCATTACATTGATTATAGATTGTGTGCATCAGCTGTTCATTCTTCAGACAATAGCATGATGAGTGTACTTCATGGTCTCATTTATTGTCTTCAGCAAGATCCAATATAGCACAAATGTCTCATCAATGGTGCAGCAGCTGGGAAACATTTTGTTATATCTGTAGTGAGTATACGTTTAAGGCTCAAAGTCACAGTATCACTCCATTTGTTAAGAAAACCTATGAGCTTCACTGTGATTCTAAAATTGGTGAACAAGCCAAACCCTGGGCTCCTCACATTTGTTGTGCATCCTGTGCAGTCAATCTGAGAGGTTGATTCAGAGATACTTGGAAGTAAATTTCATAAATGTTGATGTTTCTTCAACTTCCTACACGAAACAGCAAGCCTCAAGTTATCGTTGTGTTCAGCTTGAAGATGTCTATTGTATCTTCATTTTTCTAGGAAGCTTAGGTGGCACGGATGGCATAGCAGTTAGTGCAACACAGTGCCACCCATCAGGACTGAACCAGGGTTCAAGTCCTCCATGGTCTATAAGGAGTTTTTATTCTCCCTATGTCTGTGTGGGTTTTGTCTGAGGACTCGGGTTTCCTCCCACCATTCAAAACATACAGGGGATGTAGGTTAATGTGGTGCAAATTGGGTAGCACAGATTCATGAGCCAAAATGACCTGTAACCATGCTGTATATTTAAATGTAATTTTTAAATTTGAAGTGAACCTTGTGTGCATCCTCCTCAGACAATGATCCCAGTAGGTCACAGAGATTGGTGGGGGGGGGGGGGGTGGTGAGGGGAGAAGGAAGGGCAAAGACTCCAGTAAAATCCTCTCTGCCTCTCTTATGGCCCATTTCTCTGCAGCAACTGTACCTCAGTGTGATACAGCCAGCCAGGATGCTCTTGAAAGAGCTCTTGTAGAGGATTGACATAATGGTGGCTGGTAGCCTTGCCCACTCCAGTCTTCTCAGAAAGTGCAGTCTCCGTTGTGCCTTCCTCTGCAAATTTTCTCCTTCAGTTCCTACTATTGGGTGATTTTTTTCAATACAGTCACATCAATGTGGTCATATCTTCCCCATTCCTCAGTTCCACTCATATGACCTCAGTAGGCAGCACTCATGTCTCTCCTGTCTGACCACTGTTGAGATATAACACCCCTCCTTTTTTCATCTCTCCCACTCCACTACATCTGAAGCACAGAGCTGTCAACTTTACCTCTCCTGCAATCAAATTTCATTAATGGTCAAAATGCCAATTTCACATGCCAATCCACAGTCTAAGCTCATCTGCCTTTCCCACTATAGTCTTTTCATTGAAAGAGTCAATTCAGAACATTATTCCCACCATGCAGAACCTTTTGATTGTAGTCTTTGTATGCAGGCTTCACTTTTTTATCCCCACAACTATTCCACTATCTGATCAGGCACTATGTCCTATCTGCCTGCAAGCCAGTTTAAACGCTCAGAGCCGCACCAGCAAAACATTCTTGCAAGAATATTAGTCCTTCACCAGTCCAGATGGAAACCTTGCCTGGAAGGGAGCCCAATGATCAAGAAATCGGAAGTCCTTCCTGCATCATCTCCTTAGCGACATATTAATCTGCATTATCCCATTTCTAACCTCACTAGCACCTGGCACAGGTAGCAATTCTGAGATCACAATCCTGGAGGTCCTGTCCTTTAAATTAGCACTGAACTCACATAGTACAACCTTATCTTCTTTCCTCTTTGTTCCTACATGAACCACAACATCTTAACACCCACCCTCAGGAATGCCTTGGATTCAGTCCAAAACATTCCAGACCCTGGCACAGTCTCAATTTCCTTCACAGAGTCTCTCATCTGTTGTGCTAATTATTACATCCTCAATCAGTGCTCACCACTTCACCTCCCTTCCTTTCTTAGCCACTGGGACAGACTCTATATCAGAGACCTGACCATCATGGCTTGTGCCTCGGAGGTCAATAGATCCAGAAACAGCATGCACACTACTGAAGGGAACAGCCACAGGGGTAGTTTGCATTGACTCTCTGTTCCATTTCCTTCACCTGATTGTTACCCAGTTCCCTTCCTCCTGTCTCCCAGGTGCGACTGCCACCCTGCAACTCCAGTCCAGCACCCCCTCACCCTTCTAAATGATCCAAAGCTCATCCAGTTTCCCTGACACAATCTTAAAAGTGCTCTAGTCAGATGAAGTAATCAGGACAACAGTAACTTCTCTGATCATCTGCATTCAGCAAGAGGAGTGAGTAAAGCATAACCCTTGTGGTCTTCCCACCATTCTCTCTGTGAAATAAGGAAAAAAAAAACACTTGCCTAACCTCACCCGTGCCTTTTTGCTGAACCCTTTTTTTTATTTTCCCCATGGCTCTGCTGTTGTCACTGCCAGTTTTCACTTCAACCTCTGGAACCAAAGCCTCGCAGTCCTCTTCTTACAAAGTGGTCACTCCATTGGAGCTTCCCTTACTTTAATGGCAACACTTAATTAGCTAATCATACCAAGTACCTCCCTTTACCATGAATTTAAAGATCCCTGCAGACCAGATAAGGAGAATAAGTCACTCTAGCCCAGTGGTTCTCAACCATTTTCTTTCCACTTACATATCACGTTACGTATTGCCTGTGCTCTGTGATTAGTCAGGCATTGCTTAAGGTGGTAAGTGATGTAATGATAGTGATCACGGTTGCAAGCAACCAGCAATGCCTTACTGTTTGATTAGACTTGGCTGCCAGCAGGGGGCTGACACACTCACAGTATGTTGGATCGGTGATGGAGACTTGTAGCCTCATGGCATGACTCATGTGCTGTTTACAACAATTTTAAAATAAAGGACCTCATCCATGTGTTGCCTAAAAACTCACACATACAAATACAAGGTGAAACATGTGGGTAGAAAGAGAAAGAGAAAGTTTGAAAACCACTGTCTTAATTGTACCTCATTGACTCGTCATGTGCATGGTTTCATAACTCCAAAGGAAATGGCCCAATGATAATTTTTCTCACGCAAAATATTTCAGTTACAATTAGGTCTAAAGCAATGATTCTCAACCTTCCCTTCCCACCTTAAGCAATCCTTGACTAATCACAGAGCACCGATGGCATAAGGATTACTTAAAGTGGTACGTGAGTGGAAAGAAAAATGTTGAGGACCATTGCCAAGCAGGTGATCCATTCTGGGTTTTAGTTTTTGTGATGTCTGTGGTGAATATTTTGTTTATTATCTGTCAAGTCTATAATTCTCCGAACTGCAATTTAAACAAAATACATCATTAGCACTGCTTCATCCTTTATTTAACCTGGATTATGTGTACATGTTGATATAATTAATCGTCATCAACTTTCAGCTCAGCGTTTAATACGATCATTCCCAGAAGGATAGCGGAGAAGCTGTCCTCACTGCTACTAAACACCCCCCTCCCCCCCCCCCCGCCCCCTCTGTTACTGGATTCTGGACTTCCTAACAGAAAAATCACAGTCTGGGTCAGTAGCAGAACATTGAGCACTGTCGCATTGAACACTGGCGCACCTCAGGGCTGTGTGCTGAGCCCGCTCCTGTTCATGTCACTGACCCACGACTGCATCACCAGATCCAGTTCCAATAGTGTCATCAGTAGTTAGCCCCATCAGCAACAATATTCTTCACTATGGAGAAGAGGTGAAAAATCTCATGATATGGTGCATGAGTTACCTGAACCCCATCGTGCACAAAATGAAGATATTCATGGACTCCAGGAGGATCAGGAAAACCACCCTTCACTACCCATCAACAACTCTGTAGTGGAGAACACCAAATTCTTTAGTCTCCACTTAACTAATGACATATAGTGGACACACAACAACTCCTCACTTGTCAGGAAGGCACAACAGCAACTGCACTTCCTGATAAGACTGAAGTGGGCAAGGCTAAAGCCCAACATCACATTATCTTCTACAGGAGCTCTATCGAGAGTGTCTTGGTGGGTTGTATCACAATGAGGTACAGTTGCTGAAGAGAAATGGATTGGAGGCAAATCCACAGGACCATGAGTGGCAGAGAGAATCACTAGGATATCCTTGCCCCCTTATTGATGTGATCTATTGGGATTGTTGTTTGAAGAGGGCAAACAAAGTCATTGAGGACCCCTTCTACCCTGTGCACAGCATCTCTCAGCTGCTGTCATTGGGGAAGAGGTATACGAGGAAGAGAGCCAGCACCTGACCCAGGCTGCCACTAGATGCAACAAATACAGAATCCCCCTTGTCCTCACCTACAACCCACCAGCCTCTGCATCCAACATATTATCCTCCAGAATTTATGGCACTAACAGGATCCCACCACCAGACACATCTTCCCCTCCCCTCCCCTCTGTAGGGACTGCTCTCTGTGTAACTCCCTTGTGCACTCATCCCTCCCCACTAAGAATACTTAGTATTCTTAGTGTACTAAGAATATACTAAGAATACTCTTCCCCACCCCCCTCACCCAGCACCTTCCCCTGTGACCGCAGGAGGTGCCACACTTGCACCCACACCTCCACGCTCACAACAACCTGGAGTCTCAAACAGGTCTTTCAAGTGAAGCAACACTTTAAGTGTATCCACTGGCCTGATTTACTGCATGTGGTGCTCCCTTTGTGGCCTTCTCTACTTTAGAGAGACTGGGCACAGACTGGGAGATAATTTCAATGAGCACCTTTGCTCCTTTCACACCAGTGACAGACACTTCCTAGCCAGCCATTTCAGTTTTGCGTCACACACCCATACTCATGTCTGTGCATGCCCTTTTGTACTGACCCACCAAGACCACTCGCAAATTGGAGGAACAACACCTGATTTTTCCATCTGGGCATTCTCCAGCCAGATGGCTTTAACATCGACATTTCCAGTTTCTGCTAACCTGCTCTCCTCTCTTCCCCTTCCAGCTCTCCTCACCTCCTCCCTTTGTTTGCTGCTGTCCCCACCCTCCCTTCTTCACCTATTACCTCCTGCCTTTGCAACCGCGTCTATCCCCTACTCTTTTATTCGGATGCCTCCTGACATTTTCCCATACCTTGAAATGCTTAAGCCCGAAACGTCGGTTATGTAGTTTTACATTAGCTACATAACGGACACTGTTTCTCCTGCTGAGTTTGTCCAGCATTGTCCTTTTACTTCAACCACGGTGTCTGCAGAATTTTGTGTTTTACTTCAGGGCCAGCACCACCAGGGTGAGGAACTACTTTTTTCCATGGATAGAGAAACTAACCATTTGAGACTATCATATTTATAAAATAATAATTATTGTATATATGAATGCTTGACTTGCATATGTATTGCTGTCTGCATGTTTGTTATGTCTGATTGGGAGTCTGTGTGTTTTGCTCTGTGGACCAGAGAACCCTGTTTTGTCAGGTTGTACTTGTGCAAACCAATGATAAATTAGCTTGATTTGACTTCATCCTTTATTCCTGGAAACTAAAGAAAATTTGTACAGCCTTCAGAGGGTTAAAATGCAACTGACAAAATAAATCCCAAGCTCTTTATGTAATTGCTGTAGGCCTTGCAGGACAATAATTGTTATGGACTTCCATCTGTGCTGTACTTATTACTAGAAACATCAAGAATAAAGAAAAGCACAGAAAGTTTCTCCTCACAACAAGCCTCCCAGATGGATATTATTAAAAGAAGGATTGTTTCCTCTTTGATTCCAGCCTTGTGAAGGAATGGAGTTTAATTTAAGATCCTGCGACCACAGGGTCTGTGCCCAAGCTGGTAGTGCCATTCATCCGCAGCGGCCGCGAGGATTTGCAGAATCTGGGGAAGCAGAGGGCTGGCGCAGGGAACCAGAAAATAGGGAGATCACCAGCCCCCTCCCACCCGAGAAGGAGAAGCAGAGGATATGGCCCATGGGGCGGGGACCATGGCGGCAGACCAACAAGGGATTCTGCGGCTGAAGGGCCCACAGGCGGCGGGCTGCTGTGACTTGAGCCGAAGAACCCATGGAGGCTGTGGGCCGCCGGAGCTTGCAGTCAAGGGAATCACACCAGGCTGCAGACTGTTGGAGATTGGCTCGAAACTGGCTGAAGGGGTACCAGGTATCGCATCCGGGATGCAAGAGGGTGCCGAGGGCAATGAAGGGCTCCTAATCCTATTGGAGGTTTGGATCTGGTTCTCGGGTTGCTGATGGTTTGGACTGAGGGAGCGCTAGAGGTGAATCCACAGACACTTAGTGACTCTGAAGGAACTCTCTTTTCGTTCTCTTTCTCTAATTGTAAGAAGCTCTTCAGGCAATTACTGCTGATGTGAATCTCCCTGCCTTACAGCAGGTAAAGGTAATTTTGTGTAAAATGACACTTTTTATTACATAACAATAAATTGAATCTTTAATCTTGAATTATCTCCATTGATAGGGACTGAGATGCGAATTCCACCCCTCTTCCAGATGTCTATAACCAACTCCTTGGTCTCGCTGACATTGAGGGAGAGATTGTTGTCTTGAGACAAAGCAACTAATCCCCTTCTATCCCTTTTAAATTCTGACTCATCTTTATTGGACATCCTATGAATGACACTGGTATCTTCAAATTTGTAGATGGGGTTAGACAAGTGTTTGACCATACAGACATAAGTGTACAGGGAGTGTGGTTGGGGACTGAGTACACAGCATTGGGGTGCTCTGTTGTTGAAGGTGATGGCGGAGGAAGTGCTGACACAAATCCTCACTGATTGCGGCCAGTGGATGGAAAGTCATGGTTCCAATTGCAAAGATGGTTGCAGATGCCATGGTCACGGAGATTGGGAATGAGTTTATTTGATATTATTATTTTCAGTGTGAAGTAATAATCAATGAAACGTTGTCTGATAGAGGGGTCCTTGTTGAGGAGTTCCAAACCTCAGGGTTGGACCAGGGAAATTACTCCTTTTCTGGGCCTGTTTTGGCAGTACTCAAAAGGGTAGGGTGGTGTTAAAGTGAATAAGACCAACCTCTCAAAGCACTTCATGTCAGAGCCACCAGCCTGTAGATATTAAAGACTGATATGACATTCTTCAGGGGGTGTTAGTGGCCTTCTTCAAGTGGGTGATTAGCTCATCTCTAGGTGAGAAGTTGTAGGCACCTTTATCTTCATATTTTGGGCCTGATCCCTACTTCATAAGAAGGACTCAGGCCTAAAACATACTTTTATACTTAGACATACAGCACAATAACAGGCCCTTTTGACCCATGAGTCCATGCCGCCCAAATACACCTGATTGACCTACAAAGTTTTGAAGAGTGGGAGGAAACTGGAGCCCCCACGGAAAATCCACGCAGACATGAGGAGAAACTACAAACTCATTATAGACAGCGTTGGGTTTGAACCCCACTCCCGATCGCTGGCGCTGTAACAGCATTGCGCTAACCACTACACTACCTATCCCACGTGACCTGCTCAGTTTCTCCAAAAATTTTGAGACTTGAGAAAAATCATCCTCTCTGAAGTTCTTCTCTGTCTGAGGCCCTCTTAAAAATAAATAAAATGGTCTATTAGAAATCATTCCTTATGGAAGTAAAAGAAAGCATGTTGCATTCGTGTAACACAATTGAATATCCAGATATGTCAAAGTTATTCAAGTTTTCTTTTAGAGACATGCTGATTATCAAGATTAAGTTTAGATCATTTCCAGAATTCATCATGACGAAGGTGAATACAGAACACGTCTGTTTTGTCCATCTGCTGTCTGACGATATCCACTGCGGGATGCTGACGAGCTAGAGCTTCTTTAACGTAGATTGGCTATGCACAAAGGTGTTGCTTGAGTGTGTTATCAATGCAGATTACATGGGGTGATGCCTGAAAATGCTGGGCTGCTTTGGTGTAATTCACATTCAATAGAATGAATAATATCTTGCAAAGATCCATACATATTGTTCACAGAAGAAAAGAAGCCTTTTTTCAGTCTTTTTTTGCTACTGCCTTTGTGAACATCTGGCATTAATGAAGCTATTTGAGTCTGGCATTTCCACCGATCCTCCTAATACCTGAATTGACATTGACACTTACATCCAGATTAAAGATCATTGCAGATTTTGCTCATTTCAAACAATAACCTTGTCTTAAATTGCATAACCAAGTGCTGAGAACACTGTTTCATCGGGTTGTACTTGTACAGTCAGGTGACAATAAACTTGACTTGAGCACAACTGCGAGTTCCCAGGTCTTCACTGAAGTCATCCCATGTTTACTCAATGGTTTGAAAAGCAGACACTTCCCAAAATCTGATCTTAGTGTAACTGGAGATGCCTTCAGAATCAGGTTTATTAAAAATGAACTTCTCCAAATGTAAATCTAAATTTGTTAAAATTGTTGTCAATAACCAGGAAATGTATAGTGGTAACATGGAAATCTGATTCCCTACCTCAAATTTGGAAGTGCAAAGTTGTATTCCCCTTGAGAAGATTGCTTATAGTCTTAGAAATAGATATAGTATGTTTGTGAAATTTGGCATCCTTATTTAGATTACTTAAGTGATCAGATTGAATAATGTATTTTGATATTTGTCAATTAGTACACTCCTTATTAGAAACTCAATACTTTAAAATGTTGTGACTCGGAGATGTCGAACCTTGCTCCTGTTGCTTTATCTTTCCTATTTTCTTTCTTTTTATCTCCCTTTATTCCCTGCTGTCTACCCCTGTTCCTTTCAAATCTGGGGAGGGGGCGCTGGGAGAAGAGGGACTATCCTTTTTTTTGGACCTTATGATTTTGTATTCAATGTATTATTGTTACTATATTGAGCCCTATATTCTATATTTTCTTAAAACAAGTAGTATATAAAAAAATCAGATTTATCATGAATATTTAATCACAAAATGTGTTGTTTTTCAGCATCGTTATTGTGCATTACAGGTGCAAAAATTGCTATAAATTATATTTCTGTAAACACACTGTTTAAAAATAACTAATTAGAGCAGGGTTCCCAAATGGTCTCGGATGTTAACAGTTCCCTGATCGTGTCGGGGTGTGGATGTTCAGAACCAGGAGCATAGGTTCACCCTGGAGTAGTCAGGAGGCCGAGAGGCTGCAGAAAGTAAATGAGGGGTCCCTTTCTTGCTTCCCTTTCTCTTATCGGTGGGGCTGCTGGGCTGGTGTGGCTTTTTTTGTGCCTTATGGCAAATAGAAAAGAAAATATTTTGTGTATTTATGTACATGACAACAAAGGTACATTCAACTCCATGAATGGAGAGAATCTGTTGGGAAAACAAAAGGATTGTTGATGTTTTGAGTCAAAACCCTTCAAGAAAAATTTGAGTAATTCCATGACAACTAGGCAGCGTTTTTTTTAGTTACTCCCAATTCCCATATGATGAACAAGTAACTTAAATAGCTTATTTAAAATGGAGGAGGTCTCCAGACCAAACCTTCTCAACCTTTTCTTTTGGGTTCTGGCCCCCTTAGGACCTACTCAAATCTTAGATAATAAGATCATAGTTATACTTTGTGGAAATGGCCCCATTGAACCAACTCGTCTGTGCCAAGCAAGGTGCCTCCCTGAACTAGTCCTTTTGCCTGCAGTTGGCTCACACCCCCTTCTGAAAACATTGTAATTGTATCTGCCTCCACCACTATTTTTGTAGCTTGTTTAGATACCCATCACTCTGTGTGAAAAGTTTGCCCCTGATCTCATTTAAATCATCCCCCTCTCACCTTAAACCTATTTCTTCTAGTTTTAGACTCCCCTACCTTGGGATTAAAAGTTGGTGACCAATCATCTTATGTATGTTGTTCATGATTTTCCACATTTCTTTAAGGTCATTGATAGCCTCCTCTGCTCCAAGGATAAATCTCCCAGCCTATCCATTCATTCCTTGCATATGAAGTCCTTTGGACCTGGCAACATCTGGGTAAATCTTTTGGGAAACCTCACTAGCTCCGTTACATTTAAATTCCTCTATATATTTGCAGTTTGGACAAATGTTTGTTGATTGTATTGAAACATGCATAATGAGTTTGACAGAGAGGGTATAAATTTTCCCTGAGATGAGAAAATATATTTTAAAAAGATTACAAGATCTAGGAGCAGAAGTTGGTCCATTGTCCCATTAAGTCTGCCCCACCATTCTAATCCTTCCACTCAGCTCCACTGCCTGGCTTTCTCCCTGTTACCCTTGATGCCCTGACTAATCAAATAGCTGTCAATCTCTGCCTTAAATACTCCCAATGATCTCACTTCTGTAGCTGGCTATGGAAGCAAGTTCCACCGACTCATGACCCTCTGACTAAAGAAAATTTTCCATCTCCATTTTAAATTGACACACTTTTATCCTGAAGTTATGTCCTCTTGTTCTCGATTCTCCTACCATGGGAAACCTCCTTACCATGTTTGCTCTGTCCAGGCCTTTCAAAAATGCCTCCTTATCCTTCTGTACTTCAACAAGTACAGTCCAAGAGCCAACAATTGTTCCTCATATGCTAACCCTTTCATTCTTGGTATAATTCTAATAAACATTTTCTGAACCCTCTCCAACACCAGCACATCTTTTCTCACATAAGGAGCCCATAACTGTACACAGTACTCCAAGTGAGGTCTCACCATGCTTTATAGAGTCTCAACATTTTATCCCTGCTCTTTCATGCTATCCCTCCAGAAATGAATGCCAACATTGCATTTGCTGCCTTCACCACCGACTTAACCTTGAGGTCAACCTTCAGGGTACGGGGACAATGATTTTTACCCAAGAGCGAATGAAATCTTGGAAATTCCCTGCCCAAGAGGTTCAATCTCGCATTGTGTTCAAGGCAGAGATTTATAGATTTTTGAATATTGAAGGAAAATGATGTGAGGGTAAAAGATTAGCCATAATCTTGAATTGTGAGCAGACACAGGAGGCTGAGAGACCTGCTCCTTCTTCTATTCCCAAAGTTATTGAGCTATAAAGCCAGGCTCAATCCACTTTTTCACCAGCCCACAGGAACAGCTAGACTTGCCAAAGGTTTTTGTACCCAATTATGGTTCTTCAAAGTGCAAGACTGCACCTTAATACCAGCGCATAAAAAATTCTGGTTTATATGGCCATCGGCTCCAATGATCTCATCCATAAACTGCCCAACCTATCAACCAAAAAGAGAAGTGCATTATTTTATCCCATATATCAATCTGCAAGGAATGTTTTCAGAGGTAAAAATGTGTTCTGGAAATGGGAGTGGAAGTGCTTCTATCCCAATTTCTTATGTTGAAGGACTCTGTTGTGTGTGATGCTGCCACAAAAGGGTGATACTGACTGAAAAATCTGAGAATGCAAACGTCAACACGACAATGTCTGATCCAGGGGCACTCTTGACCACTGATAGACTGTGACATTCATGGACCACTTTAAAATGATTAGAGAGACAAACTTTAGAGATTGAGTCACCAGTACTATTCTTCTATGGCTGAAAAGCCTTGAAGTGCAGGTCAAGACGATCCAGGTTATTCTACTCTTACACAGCATTCCTTCCCTGCTGTCTGGGGTGATGAAGGTGCTAATCCATGGAACAGGAAAAAGCTACAGAGTTGTGAACCCATTCAGTGCGATCATGGTCATCAGCCTTCACTTCATTAAGGACACCTACAAGAGGTGGTGACTCAAGAAAGAAGCCTCTATCCTCAAGAACCCCACCACCCAGGCCATGCTCTCTTCTCACTGCTACCATCTAGAAGGAGGTATGGGAGCCTGAAGATGAACGCCCAGTGCCACAAGATTAGCTTCTTCACCTCCGCCATCAGATTTCTGAATGGACAATGAACCACAGACACTACCTCACTTTCTTCTTTTGGATTAATTAATTCATTTTTTAAACAGTGTACTTACAGAAATGTAATTTATTTGCGTCTGTAATGCACAATAATACTGCCACAAGGCAACAAACTTGGTGACACATGTTCATGACAATAAATTCTGATTCTTACCCTGATCCGATGTGGCCATAGAGGATTCAAGAACAAGTCGAGGTAGTGAAACAAAACCGTAGGTGGCTGAATTTTGCAGAGTGAAGGCCGCAGGTTGCAGGTGCCTCCGGCTTTTGACATCTTTGGCGATTCAGGACGGAGGGTTTGAGGAGGTGCGATGGAGGCCTTCTGTCACTGAACAACATGCAGGAGCCACAAGAGCAAGCAATCATTATCAGCCTCAAGCATTTGTCATCTCTCAGTGGACTCTCTTTTTCCTTCTTTCACTCATTTCTATTCTTTATTGCAGGATGGTGCGAGCGCAGGGCAACACTTTGCTGGCAGTTGAATGCAGGCCAAGGCAAGCTTTTCATGATACATGACAGTAAAAATAAATCTAAATAATTTGCCCCTAAACACAAACTTCACTGACCTTTTCAGAAACCAGTCCAGCATTACATGCACCTGATGGCATTGGTCCAACAGGAATATTTTAACCAAAAATATTAGTGAGTAGAAAGGGCACAAGAGGTTTAGCAACTTGCAAGCAGACATTGTAAGTCTGGATTCCTTGCCACAGTCGAGTCTGCCTGTGGTTCAAACCACCACAGGTCTGCCTGCATTGATAGCCATGGGCAGAGCAAAATTTATCAGGGATATAGTGACACTCCCAATATCTGCTAGATAAATCTCCAAGCTAAAGAACCCTTGTTCACAGCATACAGTTAATTTTTGATTTAAACATACAGCAGGGTAATAGGCCCTTCCAGCCCACGAGCACGTGCTGCCCACTCTCAACCAAAAGACCTACAGCCTCAGTGTGCTTTTTGAAAGGTGGGAGAAGCTCAAAGAAAACCACATAGACATGGGGAGAATGTACAATCCCCTTAGAAACAGCACCAGATTCAAAACCAGATCACTGATGCTGTAACAGCATAGCACTGACTGCTATGCTGGCTGCGACGCCCTTTGCCTCTACTCCTCCACTGCACGAGGCTGAAATGGTCGAATGCAAACCGAAAATCAACAAGGCCTCCAGTGTAAATAATAACCCAAATTTAAAAGCCAATGAACAGTGTGATGTTTCTCAAGCTAATAAGCTATTTTGTTATTGATGCACAATCAATTACACAAAGACTGAATGTATTGGAACTGAAGGCTTTTATTAGCAAGAGATGGACAGCATCCCTTATGTTGCTCACTCACACTGACTCGGACTTGAACTGGGGGCCTGGCTTGTGGCATGACAGCCTTTGTGGGGGAGAAAGGGGAGGAGTTGCGAGCTGGCCAGTGAGACCAGGGTCAAACAGAAAATGTTTGTCATTTACATATAAAATAGTGGTTTCACCACAGTTATAAAAGAACTAAAGTTTATTTATTACAATAAAAGGAACATCACAAACAGGAGCTACTTATTGCATCAGGGCAGTACCAAACACCAATGGCACCCCCATTCTTCAAGTATCACTTCAGTAGGGTGCCCAGAAGGATGTCTGTTTAATATAGAGATACTGGGTGAGGGACAGACAGTGGTTTAAAAGAAGTACTATACTTTAATGCCCAGCTGAATCACTTTGCTCCAGAAAATGTTTAAGGACTATGGTCAAGACATAAAATGTCCCTAAATACTGGTCTGAATCTTTGCATAAACATCACTGAATGAAGATAAAAGTGGAGTACAAAGATCTAGGGTAAGGGGTATGAGATCCAGAAGGGATTTAACCTTTAAACTTAGAGTGACAAGTACTTGGAATACACAGTCTGATCACAGTCTGGTATGGGAACAGCAATCCCCCCCCCCCACCTCTTGAACATAAAGTCATCCAAAGGGTAGTCGACACAGTTCAGGACATGACAGGCAAAACCTTTCCCACTATCGAGCACAGTGACAGGGAACCTTGCCATCAGAGGGCAGCAGAAATCATCAAGTATCCACACCACTCAGCACACATTCTATTTTCACTGATGTCATCAGGAAAGAGGTATAGGTGCCACTAGTCTCACGCCACCAGGTTCAGGAACAGCATCAGACTCCTCAATGATAAACTCAATTAGGGACTTAGTTAAGGACTCTTACCTGTGCACTTTATTGATTTTCTTTTTTTATTTTCTCTGTATTGCACAGTCAGCTTGTTTGTATTTGTTATCGGTTTACAGTATTTTTTTAAACATATTTACGCTGTGTACAATTTTTTTTGCACTAACAATTAGTCATAATTCTTGCATGCCTGCAGGATAAATTATCTCAGGGTTGTTGCGATGTCATGTATGTATTCTGAAAATAAATCTGAAATCAGAGTGGAGTAAGCAAAATCACTTGGAAAGTGAAACAATAAAATGTCCAGAAGCCGTGGTTGTAGTTTTATGCAAAAATACAGGAAAAACTCGAGGTGACGCAGCGTTTTTATGCATCAAAGATACGTAGTCAACAATTCAGGCCAGAGCTGTTCAAGGTATGAGGTAAAAGCAGGCAGGCATCTAGAACCATGGAACACTACAGCAGAGGAAACAGGCCATTTGGCCCTTCTAGTCTGTGCCAAAAACATCATACCGCTAGTCCCACTGACCTGCACCCATCCCATAATCCTTCAGACCTCTCCTATTAAGAATGAGCCTGCATTTACTAATTCCAACTATTTCCACATTCCATCTAAACCTTTCCCAATCCGTGGAAAGAACCTACTTGCATTTATTCTGTCAATACCTCTCATAATTTTGTAAAGCTTCACCAAATCTTCCCTCATTCTTCTATGCTCCAAGGAATAGAGTCCTAATCTGTTTATTCTTTCCCTGTAACTCAATTCCTCAAGACCCAGCAACATCCTAGGACATCTTCTCTGCGCTCTTTGAATCTCAACTGATATCCTTCCTATAGTTTGGTGACTAGTGTAATGATTGTGATCATGTTTGCATGGCAACTAGCAATGCCTTACTGTTTGATTAGACTTGGCTGCCAGCAGGGGACACATGCACACACACTCACAGATGCTGGATCTGTAATGGAGACTTCCAGCCTCATGGCATGGCTCATGTGCTGTTTACAACAATTTTAAAGTAAAGAAACTTTTCCTTCATACATGTGTTATCTAAAAACTCATACATATGAATACAAGATGAACAATGGTGTCAGAAGTGAGATAAAGGAAATACTTTAAAAGGTAAAATCTAAAGTCAGCAGCTACTCAGTGAAGAGAAGCTAACACAGAAAAATGGAAGGATTACATCCACCAGCAAAACTTCAGCTGATAGGTAAGGTGGCTGAAAATTGGAACAGGTTTAAACAGTGTTTTGGATTGTATTTAGTGGCAGTCAGAGCTGATGAGAGAAGTGATAAAGTGAAAGCATCAGTTTTCTTACGTGTCATGGGTGATGAAGCCCTGGACGTGTATAATAACTTCACACTTGCTGCTGAAGGAGACAAAATGAAACTGGAAAAAATAATGGAACAGGTTGAGGCATACTGCATATCTAAAAGTGACATTTGAGGGGCGCAGATTTTTCACGTGTGCAGAAAATGGAAGAAAATATTGATCAGTATGAGGCAAAATGTGTGAAGGGACTGAACGACTCGCTGCTAAAAAAATTTGTTTGTGGTATTACAGATAATAGACTAAGGGAAAACTTCTAAGAGAGCAAAATCTAGACCTGGAAAAAGCCATAGCATTCTGTAGGACTACAGAAACTATAAAAAATGTGGGCAGAACAGACAGAAACCATTTAGCAAAAAGTGCACCAAAGTGGCAAGAGAGGTGAAGCCTGTGAACAAAAATGAAAGGGACAATTGAAAGCCATGTCATTAATGTGGTACACAACACCTACCAAAAAAGTTCCAGCATATGGTAAAACATTCTATATGTGCAACAAAAGAAACCATTATGCCTATTACTGTAGGAACCAGGTGCAACAAAGCAAGGTTCTTGCAGTAGATGAAAGGGGGAGAAAGAATTTCTATGTAGATTTCATGACTGAAAACAAGAAAGAAAGCAGAGATTAGATGTTGAGATTAAAAGTGAATGGCATATACATTTCAGTTAAATTGGATGCTGGTGCACAAATTAATGTAATATCAGAGACAGATTTTAAGAAGATTAGACCCAGACCAAAGATGTATGGAACAAAAGTGAAGGTGGCAGGATATTTCAGGTACCAATATACCAGTGCAGGGAGAATGCATGGTTAAAGTGAAACACAAGGACGAAGAGCATATGCTAGCCTTCATTGTGATACCAAAGGATGTATAGGTCATACTATTGGCAGTGAGGGCATCAGACCAGATCCCAGAAAGGTGTCTGCCATTGGAAACATGCCAAGGCCACAATGCAAAAAGGTCGTACAGAGGTTTGATGGAATGGTCAACTATATGTGTAAATTTATATCCAACCTTCAAAAGATGGCTCCATTGAGCAGACTAACAGAATTGAATGGGAATGGAACCATGAACATGAAAAGTTATGGAGCGAACTAAAGAAACTGCTCACAGGGGAACCAATTCTGAGGTTTACGACCCAGCAAGACCCATCAAGATATCATTAGATGCATCACATAGTGGGCTCGATGCAGTTCTTCTACCAAATTATGGTTGGGAACCCATTGCATTTGCATCACGCTCAATAACAGACGCGGAGACATGATACGTTCAAATTGAAAAGGAGCTGCTCAGCATCGCATACTCCTGTGAAAGATTTCATCAGTTTGTCAGGACAAGCAATCCTGATTAACCCTTGATTGCTTTGTTCCAAAAGCCATTAAATGAATGTTCATTTAGAATACAAACAATGATGATTAGGCTGCAATACTATACACTGAATGTCACATACACTCCGGGTAAGCTAATGTACACAGCAGACACATAGTCTAGACCTGTTGACACAGGAGAGACCACAAACATCAAAATGGGTGAAGATGTGAACACCTTCATGGACATGATGACAAGTGCACTGCCCAAATCAGATACAAAAATGGAGCTCATAAAGTCAGAAACAAACAAAGATGAAACACTGAGACAACTGAGAGAAAACATCTTGGATGGATGGTCCAACATGAAGCAGGACTGCTCACCTGACATTGCAGAGTACTGGAACTGCAGGGTGGAACTTAGTGGTTGAAGGCATCATCTACAAAGGAAGTAAAATCCTTATGTTAAAGAGTCTGAGAAAAGAGATGCTTAAAAGGATGCATGGAGGACATCTCGAAATCACAAAGTGTCAGAAAAGACCATGACAGGTGATGTACTGGCCAAGAATCAACAATGATATAACAAATGAAGTGTCAAACTGTACAATATGGTGGATATTTCAAGCAAGCCATCCTGCAGAAACACTAAAACTAAACCCAGGACCAGACAGACCTTACCAGAAGGTAGGCACTGACCTATTTGAATATCAAGGGAAGGACTATCTTGTAGTTACAGATTATTACTCCCTGTATACAGAGGTCTGTAGACGGAATATCACCACTGCAGATGCTGTAATAACAGGTACGAAAGCCATATTCTCCAGACATGGTGTGGCAAGTGAACCCTTCACAGACAATGACCCCAGTTTTGCAGTTCCATCATTTTGCCAAAGAGTGGGACTTTGTACACACCATGTCAAGTTCTCATTTTCAACACTTCAATGCTCTAGTGGAAAAATTGGTACAGACCGTGAAAAGACTGATGAACAAGGCAAAAGACAGTGGAACAGACTTCTACCAGAGCATGCCAGTATATTGCACAATGCCGCTCGAGAGTGGTATGCCACCAGCACAACTCCTTATGGGATGTAGGCTAAGATCAAACCTTCCCATTCAGGAGAACCTCCTAAAGACAAAAGAGGTGGAGAAAGTAAGGAAATTCAAATAACAAAAAGAAAAGCAAAAGTATTACTTTGACAGAGGAACTAAAAACCTCTGTGTTATGTTTGAGGCCCTCCATTGTAAATCAAAAACAGCCACATCATCAGTGCAGACTAACTCAGTTCTTTACTAATTACATACTACAAGCATTACTATGAAGCATTCAGTATAAATCAGTTCCCCACGTAATCATGTTCACGAAATGATGTCAAATCCAACACTCTTCCCCCTCCCCCACCCAACATACATAGTCTTTGAAATGTTCCGGTGGGTGTGTGGTTTGTTTCGATCTATGGAGAGGGATGGTATCGGTCGGGGAACTTTATTGTTGTAAAGGAGCTCTAGGCATGATCTGTTCCAGTTCATCAGTCAGGATATAACTGGGCGGTGGAGAAGATGATCTTGGTGGTCTTTTCTGAGTTGGTGTGCAAAGATCCAGTGGGCTGTTCGCTTGGTCTCTGGATTCAGGTTCCCTTCTTGATGGCATTTCCTCAATCGGTGGTCTCTGCCCTTCTCTGTTGACATGTGGTGGAGATGCTTCTACTGGTAGCTGGGCTGGCCCCTCACTGAACTCCATCCTTTCCGGCTTCAGGTGTCATTGCGTTGTCCACTGATCGCTGTGTCTTTTCCATATCATGTCCCCCACGAGGATGTGATACAAGAATGAAGTGAGTTTTTTTCAGGATTACTCCCCACACCCATGAAGCTTTATGGACGCAGTAGTCTTTTGCCAACACTGGGTCCCCAGTTCAATTGATTTTGGGTCTCTTTTAGTGGAAACTGTCTGTTGCAGTCTGTGGCTGATATTTGGATGTATTGCTGACAGTCTGGTCCTTAGATTTCTCCCAAACATCAGCTCTGCCGGTCTTTTTTTGGTGGTTGAGTGTGGTGGGATCCAGTAACTCAGCAGGTAATCAGTGATTTTAAGGGACAATAACAAGTCTGAATTTTGTCTAATTTCCATGGCTTTCTTGAAAGTTTGTATAAAAATTTCTGTTTCTCCGTTTGTACTGGGATGGTCTGGTGCAGGCAGTATGTGGCAAATGTTATTGTTGCAAATGAAAGCTTTAAATTCTGCTGATACAAATTGCAGGCTGTTGTCAGAGACGAGTTCTTTGGGTAATCCATATGATGCAAAAACTTCTGAGTTTTCCATGGTCTGACCTGCAGTCATTTTTTCCATGTGGATTACAATTGGCAATTTCGAGTGCGCATCGACTACTATCAGGAAATGCTTTGCCATGAATGGCCCTGCAAAGTCTATATGGATCTGATGCCATGGTTGTGATGGCCATTTCCATGGGATTGTTTCTGCCAGAGGTATTTTGGGTTGTGCCTCCTGGCACAAGTACCTTTGTATGCACTATCCCTGGGTGGTTATTGTGTAGTTTGGACAGGACATCTTGCTGTCACTTGTGAATGATGGTCCAGATTCCCCATTGTAGGCGTCCTTTTTCGATGGACAGTTCGGCAGGTCTGGTGTAATAGAGTTTTAATCCTCTGACATTTCCAGATCTTCTGGCCAGTCATTGTTTGTGAAATAGAATACTCTGGACAGGATTATATCTTTCTGGGTTTCCTTACTGATCCCATTTGCCATTATTGGAAGGTAATTCACTTGGCTTTGATTTATTTCTGTTGCTTCTGATGTCCATTTTACAACTGTTCTGCTCCATATCTGGGAGTGGTCAGTGGGAGAGGACATCTGTATGGTTATTCTGTAGCGATGGGTTGTATTTTAAATCAAAATCGTATGCTGCCAATAGCATCGGCCACCTTTGAATTTGGGATGCCGCCACCATCGCTATTCCTTTTTTAGATCCCAATATTAGACTCAGTGTTTTGTTGTTTGTCACCAATGTAAACTTACATCCATATAGGCCTTGGTGAAATCTTTTTACCTCGAAGATGATGGCAAGTCCTTCTCTTTCCAATTGAGCATAGTTCTACTTTCAAGCAGTTGGTAATCGGGAGGCGTATGCCACAAATAGTTCTCCCTTTTCAGTTTTCTGTGACTGTATGGTGCCCAATCCCATGGCAACATGTCTACAGCCAGGGTTAGTTCATTGTCTGGATTGTAATGAATTAAGACATGGTTACTGCTTGTTAAAATTGTTTTTCGTTCATCAAAGGCTCATTTGGTTTTTGTGTTCCAGTACCATTTCTGATTCTTCTGAAGTAGTTCATTCAGGGGATTACATAACATAGACATGTTTGGAATATGTTGGCGATAATGGTTTACTAGACCCAGAAATTATTGTAGTTCTGCTTTGTTAGTAGGGTAGGGAACATTCTGTACAGCTTCAATACCCTTGTTGTCCATTTGTACCCCTTCCTTATTGATGGCGAAACCTAAATAGGTCACCGATAGTGCCATGAACCCACATTTTTCTTTTTGTAGTTCGAAGTTTGCCTGTTGTAGTCAATTCTGAACAATGTCTAGGGTAGTTAGATATTCGGTATCATCCCTGCTGGTAATGATGATGTCATCTAAGTAGCTGACTATGTTTAGACCTTGCAGCAACGTGCAGTTGGCTTCAACCCCACAAAGTTTTCCCAAACCATTATCGAATATTGTGCTGTAATGTTTTAAAATCGGAGCCAGGTTAGAGTCCATGGTTCGCTACAGGAGTTAATCGCACTTTTCTTTGTTCTTTTGGCTGATTATCTTCCCTATTTCTTGCCAAACCAGCTGAAGGTGTTTAACCAATTGTGATCGAGCAATTCTGGCCCCTCTGTGCTCATGATATAGGGGGGCAACTGGTTAGATTGATCCTTGTATTTAATGTGTACCTTGCACTTTCCAAGAACTTGTATTTCCTCCCGAGAACAGTTTTTAAGATGGTGTCCATTTGGAACATCTTTGTGTGCGGTAGCATGTGTTCCTTCATTGTTCTGGGCATTAGGGAAACCGCTGCTCCCATATCTAGTTGTGTCCGTATTGGTTTGTTTTTAATGTGGACATGGATGTTCAAATTCAGCCCTTTGTGGCCCAGACCACGGATGGGGATTACTTGTATAACATGTTTACTTTGGTTTGGTTCCTCTTCTGATTCATTGTTGCGTGTTTTCAGTGTCTGGGCTTTCTCTGTCTCTTGTACAAATTGTATTTTTCTGGAGCCTGGCTGGGTAATCTTTCTTTAGTTTAATCATTGGGCATCTTGCTTCGATGTGCCCCTTCTCATTGCATTTGTGGCATTTGGCTTTTTTGAAATAGCAATTATTGGGACTGTGATTCGTATTCCCACAGCGAAAACATTTTGACGGGCAGGTTCCTGGTGGGAAGAATCTTAGTGAAGTCCAACCAAGATCATACACCATTCAGACAGATGAAGGTGTTATTCTGCGAAGAAATTGTCGAGATCTTCAAATGGGTCCAGCCACAATAGATGGAAAGACGGATACTGCTGAACAACCTGAATACACATCTGAGAAGACATCATTTGAGGCAACAACTCAGATTCAAAGACAATCAGTCAGGAGATCATCAAGACATGCGAATCCTCCTAAGAGACTCATTAAGCAAATTTAAAGACTCCTGTTATAGAATGAAGTAATGTTATCTTATTTGCTCTTCATGTTTTAGTGTATGTAAATGTGAACACACAAAACAAGTTTAAAAATGTTAACAATGTTGCTAATAATGAAAATATAAGTTCTTGGTGTTAAAGTTAAAAGTGCAGAGTTATACAAAAGAAATGTTAGTTCAAAGTAATCTCTTTTGCTTTAAGAAAGGGAGATGTAATGATAGTGATCATGTTTGCATGGCAACTAGCAATGCCTTACTCTTTGATTAGACTTGACTGCCAGCAGGGAGCTGACACAGACAGAGTATTCTGGATATGTAATGGAGAGTTTCAACCTCATGGCATGGCTTATGTGCTGTTTACAACAACTTTAAAGTAAATAACCTTTTCCTTCATTTATGTATTGTCTAAGAATGCACACAAACAAATACTAGATGAAACAACCAGAACTGCACACAATACTCCAAATTTGACCTCATCAATGTTTTGTACAACCTCACCATAACATGCCAACCCCTGTATCTGAATGAGCTGGTATGGGGATGGGCAGTGGGAAGAGCACTGGTCCACAGGCAAGAGGTCCTATGTGGGTATGGGTGGGAGGGCAGAAGAAAAAAGGCCTGAGAGGTGATAATTGCCTAAATTGAGATGGAAATTTGTGGGAAGCTGAAGAAAATGATGGGGAAGACAGGGGTACAGGGGAATGGCCTAATGGAAACTAGATAAGTCAATGCAACCTGGTTGGAGTGTGCCCAGATGGAATATCAAGTGTTACTCAACTAATGTGTGAGCAGCCTCCGTTTACCAGTGTATGAGGCCATGGACAAATCCTGTCAGCATGAGGATGCATCATGGAATTGGAATTGAAATGGTTGGCCACGGCTAGATCCCCGTCTTTGCTGTGGACAGAACCATGCTCAATGGAACAATCTCCCAGTCTGTGTCCAATATAGAGAAGCCCGCAATGAGAGCATTGGATGCATTAGATGCCTCCTGCAGATTCACGTGAAGTGTTGGTTCATTTAGAAGGATTGTTAGGAGCCCTTAATGGTATTGAGGGAGGAACTGTGGATGCAAATAGACCACCTCCTGTGGCCACAGGAAAAGATTCCATAAGGGCGATTAGTGGAAATGGAGGTGTGGATGAAGGAGGGACTGATGGAGATGTCCCTGTGGAAGGTGGAGAGGAGAGGTGAGGGGAAGATGTGTTGTGTGTGATGGAAAATGCAGAGGATAGAGAGGAGGAGAACTTCTTTAGGGTAGGTATTCCTTAGAGTTGTCCCAGTGGAGCAGGCAATTCGAGTTATACAAGTATTTCTGCAGATGCTGTGATTGTAGATTGCACAAAACTGCTGGAGAAACTTAACAAATCATGCAGTGTTCTTTGTGTAGCAAAGATAAAGATAAATAACCATTGCTTCAGGTCTGAGTCATTCATCACGGTATGAGCAACATGCGGACAGGTGCCTGAATAAAATGGTGGGGGGAGGTGCAGGTAGATGAACACAGGCCTTCAAGCAAGAGCTCATAGGTGAAAGTGTCTAGATAAGCACTTGAACCTATAGAAGGCTATGGGCCAAGTGCTAGAAAAGAGAAATAATATGGATGGTTTCCCAGTGATGAGTGTGGGTGAGATTGGCTGGATGGGTTGTTTCCACATTGCATGGATCTTTGACTCGATGAATACCCATGTAGATTGGGTTGGCTACCTCTGTACCATTTCATGTTCAAACATTGCATTTGTTAAGCAGTTCCCACCTTTGTTCTAATATTAATTTGCTACTTGTCTCAGAATCCTAATACTTGTTTTCTGTCACTTTATTGATTCTTCAATGCTAGGGTGGGGATAGATAGTGACAACTGGGACGGAGTCTTTAGGAGACATGGAGTTGGAAAGCCAAACTGTAATGGCCTGCGCTTCTGAGTAAGTGGGCCAAGCACAACCTGTGCATCACTAACACAATGTTCAGCCTTGCAAACAAGAACAAAACAACTTGGATGTGTTCTCGGTCCAAATACTGGCACCTAATTGACTATGTGATAGTACACTAGTGTAACCTTCAAGATGTCACCATCACCCAAGCCACATGAGGTGCTGAGTGCTGGACAGATCATGGGTTGGCTCGGTCGGTCCTCAACCTGCATGTAGCCCCTTTGCACCATAAACAATCAAAGACTGTGGAGGATGAATGCATGGGTAAAGAGATGGTGCAGGGGGCAAGGGATAAGATTTCTGGATCATTGGGATCTCTTCTGGGGAAGGTCAGACCTGTACCAAAGGGACAGACTCCACTTGTACTGAAGGGGGACCAATGTGCTGGCAAGCAGATTTGCTAGAGCTGTGGGGGAAGGTTTAAACTAGTTTGGCAGGGGGGTGGGGAACAGAGTGTAAGAGCAGTGTCAAGGGAGCATGGCCACCTAGATAGGAATAATAACGATAACAAAGGTAGGATGGAGATTAACGTAAAAGGTAGTAAAGAGAATATATGTGAGGGTCATTCTCTGAAATGCATATATTTTAATGCAAGAAGCATAGTGAACAAGATAGATGAGCTTAGAGCATGGACAGATACTTGGGGTCATGATATTGTGGCAATTAGTGAGACCTGGCTGCAGGAGGGGCTGAGGGATGATATTTACAAATATTTGGAGGTACAGGGATTGCTAGGGAGTAATCAGCATGGTTTTGTCAGGGGTAGATCATGCTTGACAAACCTGATTGAGTTTTTCGAGGGGGTTACAAAAAAGGTTGATGAAGGGAAAGCTGTGGATGTTGTCTATTTAGACTTTAGTAAAGCTTTTGACAAAGTTCTCCACAGGAGGTTAGGAAAAAAGGTGGAGGCATTAGGTATAAATGAGGAGGTAGTGAAATGGATTTAGCAATGTTTGGATGGGAGGTGTCAGAGAGTAGTGGTAGAAAATTGTTTGTCCAATTGGAGGACGGTGACTAGTGGAGTTCCTCAGGGATCGGTCCTCGGTCCACTATTGTTTGTTATATATATTAACGATCTGGAAGCGGGGTGGAGAATTGGATAAGCAAGTTTGTGGATGACACAAAGATTGGTGGTGTTGTGGACAGTGAGGAAGATTACTGTAGATTAAAAGGTGATTTAGGAAGGCTGGAGGTGTGGGCTGAGAAATGGCTGATGGAATTTAATACAGATAAGTGTGAGGTGTTACATTTTGGAAAGGCAAATCTAAATAGGTCATATGTATTAAATGGTAGGCTATTGAGATGTGCAGAGCAACAAAGGGATTTAGGAGTGATGGTAAATAGTACCCTCAAGGCTGATACTCAGGTAAATGGTGTGGTGAAGAAGGCATTTGGAATGTTGGCCTTCATAAATCGGAGTATTGAATTGAAGAGTAGGGAGGTTATGATGAAATTGTACAAGGCATTGGTGAGGCCAAATTTGGAGTACTGTTTTGGTCAGCAAATTATAGGAAAGATATAAACAAAATAGAGAGAGTGCAGAGAAGGTTCACGAGAACGTTGACAGGATTTCAAGGTATGAGTTACAGGGAAAGGTTGTGCAGACTAGGGCTTTTTTCTCTGGAGCGTAGAAGATTGAGGAGGGACTTGATAGAGGTGTTTAAGATTTTAAAAGGGACAGACAGAGTAAATGTGGATAGGCTTTTTCAATTAAGAGTGGGGGAGATTCAAACTAGAGGGCATGGTTTAAGATTGAAGGGGGAAAATTATAAGGGGAACATGAGGGGAAATTTCTTTACGCAAAGGGTGGTGGGGATGTGGAATGAGCTTCCTGCAGACGTGGTTGAAGCGGGATCATTGGTTACATTTAAGGAAAGACTGGATAGTTACATGGAGAGGAGAGGACTGGATGGGTATGGACCGGGTGCTGGTCAGTGGGACTAGGAGGGTGGGGATTTGTTACGGCATGGACTAGTAGGGCTGAACTGGCATGTTCTGTGCTGTAAGTGGTTATATGGTTATATGTTAGAGTGTCATACAATGTCGGCAGACACAAAATCCAGGTCAAGTCCAATGTTTTCAAGATGTACTTTAATGAAATGCCACTGGAGAGTTTTTCAATGCCATAAAGTCAGTTAAATCAGGATGCTCCATCTTGCTGGAATCAGATGTCAAACCTGATTAAAGACCAAGAAGGACTGAGAAACCTCTGGGCTGAACACTTTTCCAACCTACACAATCGGCCATCCACATGATGTCTTACAGCACATGCCTCAGCAGGCCAGTCCTGGATGAACTGGACCTGTCACCCTCTACTGATTAGGTCAATAGATCAATCTTGCAGATTAATTCAAATATAGCAACAGGACAGGATGGTGTTCCTGCCGAGATCTACAAAGCTTTAAGCCCAAATGCAGGCTTTACAAGACATATGGATCACAAAGGAGATGACTGTCTCCCGCAATGCCCTCATCTTGGCTCTCTACAAAAATAAGGGAACTAATTCAAACTGCGGAAACTCAGGGGAATCTCATTGCTGTCCATTGCAGGCAAGATTTTCTCCCACATCCTCCTGAGCAGACTTGTCACTGACTTGGAAAAGAAACTCCTGGAGGTGCAGTGCTGCTTTCGGCCAGAACGGAGTACAATGGACATGATATTTTCTGTGAGAAATGTTCAGGAGAAGTGCATCAAACAGAACAAACCTCTTTACTCTGTCTTCATTGATCTGACAAAGGTATTTGACACTGTAAAAAAGCAGGATATCTGGATCATCCTGAGATGTTATGGATGTCCAAGGAAATTTGTAAAGATGATTCAGCTGCTCCTTGATGGAATGACAGGACAGGTCCTCAACAGTGGTGATACATCAGCTGTATTTTCCCATTTCTAATGGGGTGAAGCAGGGCTGTCTACTATCCCTAGTCTTGTTCAATCTGTTCTTCACTTGCTTGTTGTCATGTGCTGTCCAAGGTCTGGAGGAGGGAGTGTACATCAGGTCCCGACTGGACGGATCTCTCTTTGACATCTGCTGTTTGAACGCACAGACAAAGTGCCTCTACACAGTCATTCAAGAAACACTTTTTGCTGATGACTGTGTGCTCTTGGCGCACAAAGATAATATTCTACAGTTAATGCTAAACAAATTCTCAGACGCTACCATGTTCTTTGGCCTAACCATCAACCTGAACAAGACTGAAGTCCCCCATCAGTCTGTGCCAAACACCAACTCCATAGAACCAAAAATCAGTATTGATGATACCCAGCTAACAAATGTAAATAGCCTCAAATACTTGGGCGCATCACCTCGAGTGATAGGTCATTGGACAAAGAAATTGATTCCAGGATCAGCCAGGCTCTGGGGAGGCTGCCTCCCAAAGTGTTCAATCAATACAATGTCCACATCTCCTCAAAGCTGTAAGTTTACAGAGCTCTGGTCATCCCTTCTCTCTGTGGATTTGAGTTCTGGACTCTGTACTGATGTCATATCAAACAACTGGAGAAATTACACATGCGCCACCTGTTTCATCCTTGGCATCCGTTGGCAAGACCGTGTCTCCAACCTGGATGTCTTAGGTTGTGTGAAGTCCAGCAGCATTGAGTCACTCATCACCAGAGCCAGATCACCAGATGCGGTGGGTGGGACACTTCATCAGAATGCTTGACCACCATATGCCTCACTAGCTGCTCTATAATGAATTGCAGACCACAAGGTCATCCAGGCAAACACTATATAGACACTGTGAAGGAAACCCTATGCTACTCTGGCATCCAGCCAAGAGAACTAGAAGCTGTAGCTTTTGATAAATCCCAGTGGTGAACCCTGTGTCATGAAGCCTACACCACTTTTGAAGATGGGTGCTGCATAAAACTGATGGAAAACTGGCATCACAAAGCAGAAGCCACAGTTATTACAAGAACTGACTTTAAGTGCCCCCATTCTGCTAGACTCTGCACTTCCAGACTGGGACTACAGTGTCCCATTCGTGTCCACAGATGAACTGCACAACAATGTGTCTTCTTCAAACTGGAGGGCGACCAATAATGGAATCCACAGTATACGCAAATATGGTACCTCACAACTCCAGTGACTGGATTGATCTCAGCCTCCAGTGCTGCCTGAGTGGAGAATGTACATTCTCCCTGTCACTTCATGGATTTATCCCCAATGTTCCAGTTTGCCCGCATCCCTCGAAGTCACCTACTGTTAATTGCCTTTGGTCTAGACCAATGATATAAAAATCAGACAGAGATCATGGGGAATAGAAAGGAAGCAGGTTACAGGGAATTAAGTGGGAGAATGGAATCAATTTGATTGCTCTGGTAGCTGCCATTGATTAAATAGAATGCAAGGCCTTTTATATGTTGTGAGAGAATTTATGATGCCTCCAGTTAATATTAATAAATAAGTATTATAAAATAAAGCCTTCACCTGCCCAAGTATAATGGAGATAGTCATCATCTTCTCCAGGAATAAATATGTTCCTACTTTTATATCAGTTAACTTGGATCAGCATTGATGTTCCTTGGCAATTTGTTCCACCAATGGTAGTTTTGCAGATGATGTGCTGGCAGGCATTACATACCATCTGTTCGCTCCTGTGCACCGCCACGAACACCACCCCTCATGGACACATGTTTGCCTTCCCAAGGAAGTCGGCGAAGGGTTCCTTGATGTCCCCCCCCTGGTTAGCGACACCAGACCCGGTCCTGCTCTGAAGACACGTGAGGGGCCATAAGATTGACCCGTTGGTTGAAGTGGTGCACCTCATTCATGCTAACCTTCAATATGCCTTTGTGAGGTTCCCCAACTGCCATGAGAATACTACACCCATCCGGGATCTGGCGCATGCCGGAGAGCCCAGAACCACTCTATACACCCCTGACCATCCTGCGTTTCATATCACCCCACAATAGGACTCACTGTTAGGGGCAGACTCACCTGGGATACCACCCCCCACGGACCTCACTCCAATGGGGCTGGTTCCCACCAGGGTACTGATTCCCCCTCCCTCCCATTCTGTTTCCAACATCTCCCTGATGCAGACAGCACCATCTCCAAATAGTCCGACTCCAGACACCCGACCGGCGGAACAGCAGACGACTCCCACCCTTGCTCTCTGCAGGTCCTGTAGACGAAGGAGGTCACCAGTGAGACTGAATCTTTAGTCTTGGGAATTATTTCTTGTCTGCTCAAGGTCTAAGGGCGTTCTATTGTAAAAGGAGGGGTGAATGTGACGATATGTTTCCTCCATTGTCTATTATTATCATTGTATATATGGAACTGGCCCACCTACAGATGTCTCATACCTTATGACTCCTCCCTCATGGTCCTGGGCCATACAGGTCGAGCCACCTCTCCTTTCCCGCCATTCCTATACCTGGAACTAGGCCAGCAAGGTTCTTCTGTGTATTAAAGCCTATCACTCCCTCAGCCTAGTCTTGGTGGTTACTGGTATTGCCTTACAGGTGGAAAACTACTTTTCCAGGTTTTAAGGATGGAATATTTCTGGCACTGCTACTTCTTTGGTTTTGTTTATCGACAGGAAAATTTCACTCTCACAATGCCTTCATCTAACCACCAGTTTTGTTGTTGGGTCTAAAATTTTAATTTCCCAGATCAATGTCCTTCTTAATCTTCCAAGTTTTACAAACAATAGTGGAGAACATTTTTTTTTTCAAAAGGTTTGCTTCCTGAGAAAATAAAATACATGATAGACAAGTTCAAACTGAACACAGACAATTTTAGATTTGCTGTCTCATGTAGGAAGTTGGATAAACATTAAATTAATGTTTATTGAATTCAACATGTTTAATTGCATAATATACCTCTGAGCTATGCTCTCAGGTTGACTGCACATGTTGCACAACAAATGGGAGGAACCCAAGGTTTGTCACGGTCACCAGTTTTACAACCAAATTACAGCTCATAGACTTTCTTAATAAGTGCAGTCACGCTGCGTCTTTGAGACTGAAGCCTACACTTGCCACAAATGTAACAGAATGTATCCCAGCTGTTGCAACATTGGCATTTCTGATGTATTGAATCTTCCCGAAGACAACAAATGCTATTGTAACTACATTCATGATGCTATTGGCTGATGGACATGTGCATCAACATGTGTTCAATCTACATCAATACAATGCACAGCATCTGTATATGTAAGCTGCTTTTATAGTCTGTCTGCATCTGTCCTGCATGCCAGGCCTAAGACAATATTTGCATAGCATCTGCACTGAGTGCATGTCCAGCCACAGTTGGACTGATCAAAACAGCTTGCTTTGTGGGCAATATAAGAGTAGACTTAAAATATGACAGGGATCACAAAAAGAGGTTATAATCTAATAAAAAAGGTATGAGATAGGACAATTTTTATGGTGAATTTTTTTATGATCACCATCCCAAAATCCATAAAATGCACCCAAAAGTGTTCAGGAAGAAAGATCTTTCTTGTCCAAAGATGAACCCCAGGATGTGCAACGATTCTGTCCAAAAACATTCCATTTGGGATCTGCTTGGCCATCAAACTGAGGAGACCTGGATCCTGCCAGCCCAGATTGGATCCTCATCCACGACTCTGAGCCGAAGACTGTTGTAGCAGAATATTGTTGAGGACAATAGGCTAAAATGTACTTGAGGGAGAGCTTTAGAAGCGATCTTCTGTCATGGTTCCATACTTATTGGGCTCTCCAATGTTCATCTTGGTACAGTTAACTGCAATTCTTCCAGTGAGCTAGGTACTGCTTAATTTTGTTTGCTGACTATACATAATAAACCTGTTCATAAAGAGTGAGATTACAATCTTAGCTGTGCATTGTGCACGGAGTAAACTTCCCCCTTATGAGTTTAACCATTTTCTGCATGAATCATCCTGCTATCATTAAACATGTTCAGAATTCCAAAAGGAAGCATATTTTATGAGCATTACTTGATCATGTGGAGGGTCGTGAAACACTTAAACACCGATCTATCGTGTCAGGCTTCACAATTCTTTCTCAAGCATAACCAGCTTCAGTTATCATAACTTCAGCCATCACAGGGTCCTTTTTTTCCTCCCTCCTTCCTTGTTTAAAATTCATTCTCTGGCTGGAGAAAATCCCTGGTACTTCTTTTTCTAAAAGAGCTGATGGTGGGTGTTCTCATGCAGCTGGAATCAGAGTTCAGAAGGTACCAAATCATAATGATTAATGCTTTGTTTAAAAAAAAACAATAAACACATCGGCAGATGCAGGAAATCTTTTAAAAAAATGCTGAAAATATTCAGTCATTATGCCACATCTGTGGGAAGAGAAACAGAATTAATGTTTCAGGTTTTTCAAAGGGGAGAAATGGAATACAAAATCAAGCAAGCTGGGCGAATATTACAGGTGAATGCTGATATAGAGAGGAAAAAAAACTTCAAGTTTCTGAAGTTGGTGACAATTCTTTGTGGTAATCTGCTGCAACTGCAGACATTGTCCTTCAGAGGGCAGTATAGAGTCAGTCACAGAGGTCTGCAACTGGAGTCACATTTACCCTGCTCAAGAGAGAACCAAAAGATTTCCTTCCTTCCGTGTAAAATCTCCTCCACAATCTCCCATCAGTTCCAGTGCAATCACAGAGCTGCATTCTTAGCCCCCTGCTCTACTCACATGACACCTATGACTGTGTGGCTCAGAACATCAGCAGCATCCACAAATTCCTTAATGATCCCAAAGTGGTGGGTTGTAGAAAATGTGGAGATGAGTCAGAATATAAGAGGGAGATTGAAAACTTGGGTTGTTGCACCAACAACAACCTTGCCCTCAGTGTCACCAGAACCGAGGAGCTGATTGTTAACTTCAGGAAGAAAAAAAACAGCGATCATTGGGGAATCAGAGGTGGAGAGGGTGAGCAAATTTTAAGTTGTTGAGAGTCACTAACTCAGAGGATCTTTCCCGGACCCAAAACATTAATGTGATCATGAAGAAAGCACGTCAGTGCCTCTACTTCCTCAGGAGTTTGCATAGGTTTGGTAAGAAATCAGAAACCCTGACAAGTTTCTTCAGATGTGTGGTGGAATGTGTGCTGACCAGCTGCTTCAATGTCAGGTATAGGGGCACCAATACCACTAAACATAAAGCCCTGCAAAAGGTAGTTGTCACAGCCCAGGACACCACAGGTAAAACCTTCCCCTCTCTCAAGAACATCTACAGCAGAAATCATTCCCATCAATGTACATTCTTGCATTTGTTCTCTGAATACACTATTACAATCCCTGTAGTATCATGTTGTTTTTCCCCTTCTCTGTTGTTTGAGTGACTTCCCCTCTGTCTCAGCCTCTCAATGCCCAGGGACTCTAAACTGTGGTCCTACCCCACAGGGTCCTTGCATTGGCTGCACCAAACCTCTGTGTATCCCTTAGCATATACTCCTGCAGCCTGGAATGTGCCGGTGGACAGCATTCCCCCACCGCCATCCCCATGTGCTGAACGACCAACAGGTTTCGGGCACACCAAAGTGCATCTTTCACCGAGTTGATGGTCTTCCGGCAGTTCTGGATGTCTGACTCTGTGTGCGTCCCCAGGAAGAGCCGATCTAAGCGTCCTCTTTCACGCTGCTGCCGGGGATGAACCTTGACCAGAACCCTTGCATCCTTCTCCACACCCTCTGTGCGAAACTGCACTCAACAAAGAGGTGGGTGACTGCCTCCATTCCACTGCAGTCATCTCAATGACAACGTTCATGGTCAGTGATGTTTGGTTGTACAGGAAGGATCTGACTCGGGGTGATCCACTCAGGCCAAGTCCTGGTGCTTCTTAATGAACACTGGGCAGGGCATTTCCTGTTGGATTTCATCTCAATGTTGGTTCCATTTCCCCACCGTATGTTACACACAGAATTGCATTAGCAATGTTTGCAACACATTTTATTTATCAAAAGAACCTGGATAAAAAGTTTGCTGCTTGCAACCTTACACTATTGTGACATTGCATTTGTCTACATGATAGTCACATCATTTTTTTTTTGCACTAACTGCAACTGTGCATTCTTCTTTCCCCTTGTACTTAGCACTTTTCTCTCATGTAGTGCCTCAGTTTGTTGTCTGTTCATGTATTTTACATAACTGTGTAGATGCACCAAAGAGAATTTCAGAGCACGGAATTGCACTTATGTGTATGACAACTAACACTCATCATCTCATTTTCATATCTCACAATCCTACAAGAACATGACACTGAAAAATAGCAAACTGTGTGCCAGCTGAGTTATTAACAGATGTTTTCATGATGTGAACTATTATCTCCAGAAATATTTCCTTTAAAAGATATAAAATGCTGACAGTCTATGGTAAAGATCAAGGAGATGAGGATTGTTAACACAAACACCACGTGATCTCTGGCTGAATCTGATGATGATCACTGGGTCTGCACGTACACTTAGCCATGGGGTATGATCTGTCAGTGAGGTCTCCACTAGGAGACCTGCCAGCTATTACCCCTTCCAACCATCTTCTTCCCCCTCCAACCCCATGCTGATCCCAGTTGTACCTCTATTCGCTCCCTCACCTCATGGTCGAGATACCTCAATCCAAAGATTGTGGGCTGGCCTGCCTCGGAATCAGATTCTCTCTGTGAAACGTGCAAGCCGTGTTTGAAAGTGGGATACACTGCAAGGATCATTTCTTTAACTATGGATGCCCAGTAGCTAGGCTGAAAATTATGTTACCTTGCCCTATCCATTTTCCGCCAACCTCTGTCCAACTTAAACTCACTTTTCCAGTTCCGATGAAAGGCCTTTGACATGAATGTAAACCTTGATCTTTCCAAAGATGTGATCTGATTTAGTGAGATTCAACTATTTTTTTGGTTTAATTCCAATTCCTTCATTCTTTGTATTTCCCATTTGTGCTTAGCTTATAACCCATTTAAGTGCCTCACTCTTTTGGGTTCATGTGTATCTTTAAGAATTCTGTAATAAGCAGTCAAATGCACTTTGCTTTTTTGTTGTTTAAATTTCTTTGTGCCGTGCACGATAAAAGCAAATCTGTGTGAAATGATAAATATCAAGGTCATCGATTGTTTTAAACAATGTTTTGTGCATTTTGTGAACTATTCATAGCTGATTCAACCTGCACCTTCACAGCCACCACTAATCCCATCCTCCACTCCATCCCTCGCCCACGTTTAATCACTAAAGAAAGTTTTTATTCATAAATGCATGTATACATTAATCTTGCACAACTGGAAGCCCATGCTGAACATCTGCTCAAATTTTCAGCAAGAAATCTTTATGGTTGGGAATAATTTTTCATCAATATGTATTTTCGGGAAATAATGGCCAGCATATTGAGATCATCGAGCTGGCTTACCTCTGCACATCACTGGAAGATAGAGCATGGGACAGAACGCATTTAGGGACTAATGCTTTGTGTGCTCAGGGAACACATGGCTAGAAAACAACTGATTCCTCCAGATGCTCACAGAGACTCCTTGAAAGTATGGCCTCTTATGCTTGGAAATTTTTGCTCAACAATCTGTTATTAAAAGTGCAGCTAATTTCTAATTATCATTATTTCTTATAATTTTCCTATAATTTTTTGAAATCCACTTTGATATATTGTAATGTTCACACTATAGCTGACTCTTTGGGCTGTCAATTATTGAAAATAATGACTCAGCCTTTCCAATAATGTAATGTGAGACATGCACATGGAGCGGGGAACAGGATCCATAAGTAACCAACATTTTGGGCCTGAGCCCTTCATCAAGGGATGAGCAAAAAGTAGCAGAGGCCAGAAATGACTTGCTTCTTTGGGAAAATTCAAGGTGATATGAAATGATCAGTTTTACTGCCCCAGATAGGTTAGGAATTCGACCAATGAGATTCAACCCCAGCACAAAGTGCTCGTTATCTTAACCCCCACCCCAGGCCTCATGCCAGCGATCACATTGTAGGTGGTGGAAATTGTTTAGAATGATATGTTGGATACAGAGACTGAGGGGTTGGTAGGTGAGAACAGGGAGAACCCTATCCTTGTATCTGGGAGGGAAGGGAAGGGTCAAGAGCAGATGTGGGGTAAATAAAGCCGATGCAGGTGAGGGCTGATTTGATGGGAGTAGATGGGGAGCCACATTTTCTGAAGAATTCAGTGTATTCAGGAGGGACATTGAAAACTTGGCTGAATGGTGAACCAACAACAACCTCACACTCAATATCACCAAATCAAGCTGATTATTGATTTCAGGAAGGGATAACCAAAGGTGTACAATCTAGAGATTATGGAGAGATCAGACGTGGAGAGGGTGAGAAAATGGATGCTCTTGGCTGTAACTATCTTGGAGGATCTTTCATGCACCCAACACACTAATGGCATAGTGAAGCAAGCACGTCAGTGCCTCTACTTCCTCAGTAGTTTGTGTAGGACACCAGAAACCCTGGCAAATTTCTACAGATGTGTTCTGGAAAGTGTGTTGACTGCCTGCATCATGGTCTGGTATGGGGTCACCAATACCCCTGAGCATAAAGCCCTGCAAAATGTTGTGGACACAGACCAGGACATTACAGGCACTCCCCACTATCAAGAACATCTACAGGGGATGCTGCCGTCAGAGGGCAGCAGCAATCATCAAGGATCCACACCACCCAGCACACGCTCTATTCTCATTGCTGCCATCAGGAGAGAGATAGAGGTGCCACAAGGTTTGCCCCCACCAGGTTCAGGAACAGCTACTCCCCCTACACCATCAGACTCCTCAACAACAAACTCAATCAGGGGCTCGTTTAAGGACTCTTACTTTTGCACTTCATTGATTTTTCTTTTTTCTCTCTGTATTGCACAGCCAGTTTGTTTTCATTACTTTATTTGTTGACATATGTACGTATCATCTAGAGCACAATCTTTTTGCACTGCCACTAAGTGGTAATTCTGCCTCACCTTCAGGATGAAAGAATCTCAGGGTTGTATTTGATGTCATGTATGTACTCTGACAATAAATCTGATATCTGCTCCTTCTCCTCCCCACCTGCAGCTACCTAATACCTACAAGCCTGGTTACTTCCCCTCCCCTCCTCCTTATTCAGCAACTGCTCAATTTGTGCCATTTCTGTAGGACTCAGCCCCAAAATGCCAATGGCCCTATTGCTTTTCACAGATGCTACATGACCATGAGGTTCCTCCAGCTCTTTTGTGTGTTGCCCCAGTTCTCCTGGACTCTGCGCACAGCTTGTTTTCCTTGAATAGTTCTGACTTAGTTTTTGTCATCAGCTGTTTTTCTGCAATTACAAGAATACACAGTCTAGAAGTCATCCACCAGGTCATTGTACAGCATCTCAAAGTTCTCCATGAGAAAATCTTTCATAAGTCTATGCACATTGATCGGATGAACCCAACGCTGTGACGCAGTTTGTGCATTCAACATATTCCAAAAAATAATAAGTGCGGGAGACTTTGGGTGACCTTAAGGAGGTCTATCTACTTCTTTGGCTTGGCTTCGCGGATGAAGATTTATGGAGGGGTAATGTTCTCGTCAGCTTCAGGCTCGTTTGTGGTTGAAAAGTCCTATGCGGGACAGGCAGACACGGTTGCAGCGGTTGCAAGGGAAAATTGGTTGGTTGGGGTTGGGTGTTGTGTTTTTCCTCCTTTGTCTTTTGTCAGTGAGGTGGGCTCTGTGGTCTTCTTCCAAGGAGGTTGCTGCCCGCTGAACTGTGAGGTGCCAAGATGCACAGTTTGAGACGATATCAGCCCACTGGCGGTGGTCAATGTGGCAGGCACCAAGAGATTTCTTTAGGCAGTCCTTGTACCTCTTCTTTGGTGCACTCCTGTCATGGTGGCCAGTGAAGAGCTCGCCATATAACATGATCTTGGGAAGGTGATGGTCCTCCATTCTGGAGACGTGACCTACCCAGCGCAGTTGGATCTTCAGCAGCGTGGATTCAATGCTGTCGGCCTCTCCCATCTCGAGTACTTCGATGTTGGCGATGAAGTCGCTCCAATGAATGTTGAGGATGGAGCGTTCTAGGAGCCGTAGGTGATGCCGGTAGAGGACCCATGATTCGGAGCTGAACAGGAGTGTGGGTATGACAACGGCTCTGTATACGCTAATCTTTGTGAGGTTTTTCAGTTGGTTGTTTTTCCAGACTCTTTTGTGTAGTCTTCCAAAGGCACTATTTGCCTTGGAGAGTCTGTTGTCTATCTCGTTGTCGATCCTTGCATCCGATGAAATGGTGCAGCCGAGATAGGTAAACTGGTTGACCGTTTTGAGTTTTGTGTGCCCGATGGAGATGTGGGGGGGCTGGTAGTCATGGTGGGGAGCTGGCTGATGGAGGACCTCAGTTTTCTTCAGGCTGACTTCCCAGCCAAACATTTTGGCAGTTTCCGCAAAACAGGACGTCATGCGCTGAAGAGCTGGCTCTGAATGGGCAACTAAAGCAGCATCATCTGCAAAGAGTAGTTCACGGACAAGTTGCTCTTGTGCCTTGGTGTGAGCTTGCAGGTGCCTCAGATTGAAGAGACAGCAATCCGTGCGGTACCGGATGTAAACAGCGTCTTCATTGTTGAGGTCTTTCATGGCTTGTTTCAGCATCATGCTGAAGAAGATTGAAAAGAGGGTTGGTGCGAGAATGCAGCCTTGCTTCACGCCATTGTTAATGGAGAAGGGTTCAGAGAGCTCATTGCTGTATCTGACCCGACCTTGTTTGTTTTCGTGCAGTTGGATAACCATGTTGAGGAACTTTGGGGGGCATCTGAGGCGCTCTAGTATTTGCCAAAGCCCTTTCCTACTCATGATGTCGAAGGCTTTGGTGAGGTCAACAAAGGTGATGTAGAGTCCTTTGTTTTGTTCTCTGCACTTTTCTTGGAGCTGTCAGAGGGCAAAGATCATGTCAGTAGTTCCTCTGTTTGCGCGAAAGCCGCACTGTGATTCTGGGAGAAAATTTTCGGCAACACTAGGTAATATTCTATTTAGGAGAATCCTAGCGAAGATTTTGCCTGCATTGGAGAGCAGCGTGATTCCCCTGTAGTTTGAGCAGTCTGATTTCTCGCCTTTGTTTTTGTACAGGGTGATGATGATGGCATCATGAAGGTCCTGAGGCAGCTTTCCTTGGTCCCAGCAGAGCTTGAAAAACTCATGCAGTTTGGCATGCAGAGTTTTGCCGCCAGCCTTCCAGACCTCTGGGGGTGACTTTGGGTGGCCTTAAGGATTTATATAAAATCATAAGGAAGTTTAAGGGTTCGAACAATGCCATTACGGTACCAGCATCCCGGGATCGAATCCAAAATCATACAGGGTTTGTAGGTTAATTTGTCACATGGGTGTATTTAGGCGGAACGGAGAAACTCTCAGGTCAAACATTCTCCTTCATATAGCAAAGGTAAAAATACATAACCAAAGTATCGGGCTTGAGCCCTTCATCAAGGTATGGGAAAATGTTAGTAGGCGTTCGAACAGAAGAGTAGGAGGGGATGCATGGTTGCAAAGGCAGGAGGTCATAGGTGGAGAAGGGACAGCAAGCAAGAGGAGGAGAGATGGCTGGGTGAATAGAGAGGGAAGTAGTGGGGGGGAAGGAGACTTGGAAGGGGAAAGGGAAGGAGGGGAGAGGAATGCAGCTTAGCCGGAATGGGAATTGTTGATATTAATGCCATCTGGCTGGACAGTGCCCAGTTGGACCTGTTACCAAGCTGTATCTTTAAAAAAAAAACCAAATAATTATGATCTCTCTCCTAGAATTGGTGAGTCCATCTAGGGGATTCAGACTTCAGCAGAGAGGGGGGAAATTTAAATGAGACCTGAGAGGCCACTTCTTTTACACAGAAGCTAGAACGAGCCACCAAAGGTAACAGTGGAGGCAGGTAAAATTTTGACATTCAAAAGACATTTGGTCAGTTACATGGGTAAGAAAGGTTCAGAGTGACAAAGGTCTAGCTTGAGTAGACAACTTGGTCGGCATGGATGAGTTGGGCCAAAGGGCCTGGCTCTCTTCTGCAAATCCCCATGGGTCTAGGAGTCCAAACAGATGTCTCTCTAGCAGAGCAGTTAGCGCAATACTATTACAGCATCAGGGACCTGGGTTCAAGTCCAGTGCTGTTTGTAAGGAGTTTGTTCATTCTCCCCATGTCTGAGTAGTTTTCAAAGAAATACAGATTTAGTAGGTTAATTGGCCAAGTGGGTGTATTTGGGTGCGTGGGCTCGTGGGCTGAATGGGCCAGTTACTGTGCTGGAACTCTCAATTTAAAAAAATAACAAAATAATATGTCTCCATCCATCTTTTATTTTATGCATGGCACACAGGTTCGTGGAAGGGAATGTTGATTTACAGCCATGAACATTTATTATTTTGTGTGTTGGTGAGAAGGAGTCTCCGGCACAATGTTTTTCCCCTGTTGAGTTTAAACGCTTAATTTGAATGTCAATGTCCCGACAGCATAAAGTAGGTTCCACCAGAAACAGGTCTGTCAGTGTGTATTGTATAAAGCAGCACTTGAAGAGATGCAAGCCATTTTATTCCTGTTTAAAGCTCAGTGTCAGAGGCACGCCCTGCGTTCCAATTCCACATGAGAGAGTATACAACATTTCTGCAGTTCCTCTCATTGATCTGGTGCAGAGTACCCTCTCCTCTGCCAAGACTGCTACAAATTGAGTCATGCTGGAAAGATACCCTTTATAACTCACAATCTTAATTTCTTCACGAAGATCATACTAAGTCATTTCCTAAATGAACCGATGCTTTTTTTCTTAAAATTCCCAAATTAGGATAATGTAACTATTGCGGCAGAGAGGATCACTGGAGTCTTCCTCCGCAGCCTCCCCCACAAGGATCCCTGAAGAGGGATTGCAAAATTCATAAGGATCCCAACCACCTGCACACAGTAGGTTTCAGCTACTCCTGTTGGGAAAGAGATACAGGAGAATCAGAGCTCGAACCACCAAGCTGAGAAATAGCTTCTTCCCACGGGCAGTGAGACTGCTGAACGACTGAGGAACTGCTCGTACCAAAACCTCTCCAAGACTTTAATATTTACAGTAAATTCCCTGTTATCCGGAAGTCGAGCAACTGGCAATCTCAAGTAGCTGGCAAAAAAATTCACAGAAAATAAATGGGTAAATATCTGGCAGTTTAAAATTGGAGTGCCTTGCCCTTCGTTGTCCATTCACACATCACAAGCAATGAAAATTTCACTTATCCAGCAACTACCAATCCCCATAGGTGCCTGGTATGAGGGGTTTTTACTGTATTTAACAACAATGTTTCTTTTATATACTGTATGCACTGCTTTATATATAAATCGTTTGTAATTATGCCGTATGTACTATATCTGTATATGTGTTTGCATTTTTTTTACACTGAGGACTTAAGAAATCTGTATCGTCGAGTTGAACAAATGAAAATAATAAATAGAAGTTTGAACTTTTGAAGTTCCTGAGCTATTTCCCCATGTTAATAACTTTGTATAGATGTGCAGTTGTTCTTGAAATTTGTCCTGGATTCTGTGTTGGATTGTGATGGGCTTCAGTTAATTGCATATGGTCGTCATTTAGTTGATAAGAGATTGTAAGAATTCACAGCATGCTTGTGATTCCAAAGTCAACTTTCTTCACCTCTATGCACTGCTAACACAAGTAACAGGGTGGTGCAGAAGGAACCACAGCATCCTGCTTAATTATCACAGTCAAAGGTGTTAAAGCTTGTTACAATATTATGACTGAGATCAGCCAACCATTTCTTTGGATAGGATCCAAGCTGGAACCTCTGAACTATACAATGCTCCTTCATGAGTACATTCTAGAGACACACTGCGGGAAATTTGTGAGGAATGCAAAAACTGTAGATGTTGGCATCTTGAGCAAACAATGAGTTGCTTGGAGAGACTCACCAAGACAGCATCTTCCATGGGTAGAAGTGATCATTCATTGTTTTGGATCGGGACCCTGTAGTGTGCATCAAAAGAACCAAAGACTTGTTGATCCAAACCAAGGCTTTTATTAACTAAAAGACTGGAGCATATCACAAGTAGGTCGATTAGTCCAGAATGACCTGGTTTGGCTAGGAACAATCCTTTAAGACCTCACCAGTAGGTGAGGCTACACTCTCAGCCAATCACAGTCATCCTACACTACCATCTGTACATATGTACATATATATATATTGGTGATAGAATCTGTACTATCACATTCACCCCTTCTTTGAGAACCGACCCCAGGTTGGATGGAGGTTAGGGGCTGTACCGGGGCCTGACCACTGTGGCTCCGGGATTGGGGTTTCTGGAGTCGTGTCGCCGACAGGCCCGTAGGGTGCAGCCACTGCTTCACTCAATTCCACAATGGCATTGTCGACAGTCTGGCCTGAGCTGGTGGGGTGGTGCTGGTCCCTCTGTTCAAACACATGACCTGGGGGAGAAGGAATAGTGGGAGATTGGGTTAAAGGCACTGCTGCGCCTGATCCAGCTTGGGCTAGGTCCCTTACCGAGACTATGTCCTCCCGCCCATCCGGGTACTCAATGTAGGCATAATGCGGGTTCGCAAGGAGCAGAGTCACTCAGTCAACCAAGGGGTCATTCTTAGAGTACTGGACGTGGCATTGTAAAAGGACTGGACCGGGAAGCGTGAGCCATACCGGTATGGTCGTACCCGACTCGGATTTCCTTGGGAAAGCGAACATCCTTTCATGGGGGGTGGCATTGGTCATGGTGCATAGGAGGGAGCGGATGGAGTGTAGGGCACTAGTGAGCATGTCCCACCAGCAAGAGGTGGGGAGACCTTTGGACTGGAGGGCAAGCGTAACCGCTTTCCAGACGGTGGCATTCTCTCTTTCGACTTGTCCATTACCGCGTGGGTTATAGCTGGTGGTCCTGCTTGAAGCAATACCACGCTCCAGAAGGTACTGCCGCAGCTCTGCGCTCATAAACAAGGACCCCCTATCACTGTGGATGTAACTGGGGTACCCGAAGATGGCAAAGTTGCTGTGCAGGGCGTCTATACCTGAGGAGGCAGTCATGTCTGAGCAGGGCACAATGAACGGGAAGCGGGAGTACTTGTCGATGGCCGTAAGGATATAGATGTTACGGTTGGTTGATGATAGAAGCCCCTTGTAGTCTACACTGAGATGCTCAAAGGGGTGGGTGGCTTTGATGACATGGATGTTCTCCGGACAGAAGAAGTGGGGCTTGCACTCAGCACACACCAGGCAGCCTCGGGACATGGAGCGAATCTCCTCGACCATGTAGGGCAGGTTGCGAGCTTTGACAAAGTGCACGAACCTAGTGACCCCTGGATGACAGAGCTCCTCGTGGAGTTTCTGCAGCCTGTCCAGTTGTATGTTGGTGCAAGTGTGGACGGTCTTAAATGATTGCTCCTGGACTGGTCGACCTACTTGTGATATGTTCCAATCCTTTAGTTAATAAAAGCCTTGGTTTAGATCAACAAGTCTTTGGTTCATTTGACGTGCACTATAATTTTATTAACTAAAAGACTGGAGCATATCACAAGTAGGTCGACCAGTCCAGAATGACCTGATCTGGCTAGGAGCAATCCTTTAAGACCTGCCAGTAGGTGTGGCTACACTCTCAGCCAATCACAGTAATCCTACACTACCATCTGTACATATGTACATATACACATTGGTGATAGAATCTGTACTATCACAGACTCTTTATTGAATCCAGGATAAAAAGAAAGGGCATGATATATTGCTCATTGATTGCTGGGAAGTGTATAATTTTGCCTCTCAACCTATGTAAGTTGTTTGGATACCTTTATTCAGCAAGCATTGCTGTTCAGTGAGTTTAGTTATTGATCATGGATGGAATAAGAAATTTTCTCTAGTTATTTTTTTCAAGATCAATTGCTTGGCTCTTGGAAAAAGACATTTTTCCTGGGAACCTACACCAAATCAACTTCCCTTAGGCCGAATCGTTTGGGGATATGTTCCAGGACCCCCAGCAGATGCCTGAAAACGCAGATATTACCAAACCCTATATATGTGTGTATACCACAATGTCGATCTGATAACCGAGACAGCTACTAAGTGACTAATGTGTGGGTGGCGTAATGTGTGGGTGGCATAATGTGTGGGTGGCGTATACAACGTGCAAATATGCCGGACAAAGGAATGATTCATATCCTGGCTGGGTCGGCACGAGATTTCATCACGCTACTCAGAACAATGTGCAATTTAAAACTTATGAATTGTTTATTTTTGGAGTTTTCCATTTAATATTTTCTGACCGCAGTTGACCGCAGGTAACAAAAACTACGTAAATTGAAACTGTGATGGTGGGGGCGGGGGAGCCATTGCGTATCTTTAGCTCCTATGGATGCTGCCAGACCTGGTGAGCTCCTCCACTATTTTAGTGTTTTTACCAAATTATATCCTGTGCTTTTTGAGGGGAAAAAAAGGGTTGTTTTTCATTTGATAAGCAAACTTAAGCTGAATTGATCTAAAATGAGCAGCATTCTTATTTACCTGGAGGTGGCTTCCATTAGATACCTTTGTTAGTATCAGATTTACTGTATTGTATTCAGCAAGGTTGGGCTGGTGTCCTTGTAGGAAATCATATTACTTGTATGCAGTTTGTTACGCTCATATTTTTGATAACATCAGTACAATTACAATTTTCACAGTTCGTAAACTGAATTGTTTAGGTATATCAATGCTCATTCATTGCAATCCTTATTCATAGAGATATGTATCAACTCTTTATCTTAATTCAGGGAGATATAAATTTTCCTTTTCACCTATTCTCCTATTCCCAGTATAATTTCCAGTATATTCTTATTTTGATCAAATTTTCTTGGAAGGTAGTTAATAAAATATCAGCAGAATGAAAGCCCAGTGGAGATTGCAACCACTTACATTGTGATAAACCATGAAAGATAAAACTTGAGATTTATTCCTCATCTGGGTTACAGACTAAATTTTAATCCTTGACCTTTGACATGTTCTCAACGTTTTAAATTTAGACACGCAGCACGGTAACAAGTCATTTCGACCCACAAGCCCATCCACCCAATTTACACCCAACTGAATTAGACCCCCTCAGTATGTTTCAAATGGTGGGAGAAAATGGTAGGAAAACCCATGTAGACATGGGGAGAATGTACAAACTCTTACAGACAGCATGGGATTCGACTCCTGGGACTGATCGCTGGTTCTGTTACGGTGTTACACTGCTCCGCTAACCGTGAAAATGTTTCACACATTCTTAAATTGTAAAGAACTACCTGTTTCAGCACTGACCAGGAAGATTGCTGTGAAAAGGCCTGGGAGATACTGCAATATAATATCTTCTGTGACATTAGGACATCCCAACGGATGATAGTTAATGAATTACTGTCCCATTGCAGGTGGCTGAGAGTACATCGCAAAACCTAACAAAGAGCCATCACTCATTGATTAACAATAGACTGGAACAGCCATCAACTTCATTGATCAAGGCAGAGGGGAATGGGGAGCAGGCAAAGGACTATGGGTAAGATTGGTCTTAGGAGCCATGTCCAGCCGGCAGAAGCCAATCATACCATAATAATGGTTTAACACAATGTAATAAATACATAAGAATAAAAGCATTAGGAGCAGGATAAGTCATCTGTGATATAGAACCTGCTCTGTCATTTCATAAGGTAATGTCTGACCTGGCCTTGGACCCCCCTATAACCGTTAATTCCCCTGTGATTCAATAATCCATTTATCTATTTAATGAGGAATACTCTACTGCTTCAATTGTCAGAATTTCATATAATCACAATGTGGAGTTCCTCCTCATCTCCGATTTAATCAACTCCACTAAATCTTGAGATTATGTCCCCTCATTCCAGTTTTACCTGCAAGTGGAAACAACCTTCAATTCACTATTAGATGACATCACATTTATCAACGTGATGTCATCATGGCATGACTATGTCCACTTGCCTAACCTATCTATGTCTCTCTGCAGACTTTCAATATCCTCGGCATAATTTTTGACTTTTCTCTCATTTCAGTGTCACAGCCATCTTGGATGTGCTGCTCTTGGACACCTCCTTCAGCTTGTGCATATGGTGAACATTGTGGGGCCAGCACTGATTCTGAGCATGAGCTGATAACCTGAATATGGCATTTACAGAATGATTAAAAACTGAACAGGATATAGACTTATTTTGAACAATGAATGACATAGAAGAACAGGAGGCAATTCAGTCCATTGTATCTTCACGTCACTTTCATGTCATGTCACCTCTATTTGTCGTTCATACCATAACTACTAATGCAATGCACAGTAAAGACAAAATAGCATTTTTCCAGGACCATGGAGCAGATTTACATAAGTAGGAGTTATATATTAGTCATAATACAATAAAAATCCATGATATACTAGTAGACATATGTTCTAAGAATTGAGGAGACTGATGGCTTGGGGGGGCGAAAAAATACTATTGCCCAATCTGGACATGTGGGTCCGAATGCAATGGCAGAAGGGAGAAAAGTTTACAAGAAGGGTGTGAGATGTCCTTCACAATATTATTTGGCTTCCACATGCATTGTGTGTTGTAGATGTCTGTCATGGTAGGAAGAGACACCCCAATGATCTTCTCTGCTGATTCTATTATCCTCATCAGGGTCTTGTGGTCTGAGGTGGTACAGTTTCCACACCAGGCGATTATGCAGTTGCTCAGGCTGCTCTCAAAACATCCTCTATAGAATGTAGTGAGGATGGAGGGTGGGAGATGAACTTTCCTTGGTAGGAAGTAAAGGTGCTGCTGGGCTTTCTTGGCTATAAAGCTTGTGTTGAGGAACCAGGTGATATTCTCCACCAAGTGCACACCAAGAAACTTGATACTCTTGACAACCTCAAGGTAGAGCCATCAATAGTCAGTGGAGAGTGGTTTCCCCCTGTCACTCCTGAAGTCAACAACCATCTCTTTTAATTAACATTCAGATAAAGGTTGTTCGGGACCTTCATCTCTCTTTGTGGACTAATTTAGAAGAGAGGGAGTCTTCTTCACCACCTCATCATTTTTTGCCTCAAATGAGTGTAGAAGTTGTTCAGTGTATCTGGGAGGGAGGAATCACTAGCACAGGCAGGTGCTGTGATCTTGTGGTTGGTGATATCTTGGATCCCCTGCCATAAGCATCACATTTTCTTGATGTCTTGAAAGTGACTATGAATTCACTAGGCATGTGCACACATTGCCTCCCTTATGACCTTAGTCAGCTTGGCTCTCACTTTAGCTAGGGCCGCCTTGTCGCCCACTCTGAAGGCAGAATCTTGGTTCCTAAGCAGCACACGCACCTCCACAGTCATCTATGACTTCTGATTAGAGCGAGTAATGATGGTCTTAGGCACAGTGACATTGTCTGTACACTGGTCATTGATGCTGTATACTCCTCCTGGTTAATGCAGTCACCATCTGTTGCTGCTTCCTTCAACATTTGCCAGGCAATGTGCTCAAAGCAGTCCTGAAGTGTATGGATGGCTCCTGCTTGCCAGGTTTCAACCTGCTTCAGAACTGGTCTGGAGCATCTGGCGAGTGGTCTGTATGCTGGGATTAGCTTTATAGGGATGTGGTCTGAGTATCTGGGGTGGGGCTCCACTTGATATGCATTGGAAATGATCATAAACATAAGGTCCAACACGTTCGACCCTCTTGTAGCAAAGTCCACATACCGATGGAATTGAGGTAGCCCTGACTTGAGGTTCGCTTGGTTGAAATCCCCAGAGATAATAAACAATCCATTAGGGTGTGCGGTCTGCAGTTCACTTATAGGCCCATACAGTTCCCAGATTCCCTCCTTAACATTAGCGCTGAGGGAGTGGGAATGTACACTCCAATTATGAGTACCCTGTTAAATTCCCACAGTAGATAGTCTGCATTTGACAGTCACAAATTCCACCAGTATTGAACAGTGACTGGAGACTGATACAGAATCCTTGCACCATTCCATGTTGATGTAAACACACAAGCCACCACCACAGACTTTACCACACAGGGCAACATCTCCGTCAGCCCAAAATAATGAGAGCCCACCCAGCTGAATGACAGTTTCGGGACTCTGTCACGAGCCACGATTCAACAAAGACCAAAGCACAGCCGTCCCTGCACTCATGCTGCGCACACGCTGGAGTCGGATGTGACCCATTTTGATCTCCAGGGAACAGACATTGGTCAGGATGGACAGGTGAGGCAGGCTGCAGGGGTTCGCCGTCAGCCTAGTGTGAATCCCTGCTCATTTACCGCACTTCCTCTGCCTCACAGAGCACTTCCTTCTTCCCCACAGTCCCAAGGCCTTAAGGCACATTAATGTACATGCGTAGGTACTGTATATTTAAATAAATATTATTAATATGGAGTTGTTTTTAACAGCTATTCAACACTCTCACTGCCCTTGGAATGCAGCTCTCACTCAGCCTGATGGTTCTGGCTCTGATACTCCTGCATCTTTTTCCTGATGGGAACAGCTGGAAGATGCTGTGTGTGGGATAGAGTGGGGTCCTGCCTAATTTTGCGAGTTCTCTTTAAACAGTAATCCCAGTAAATCCAATCAATGGGGATGAGGGCAACCCCAGTGATCCTCTCTGCCACTTTTATGGCCCTGTGGGTTGACCTCAGATCTGATAATCTTCAGAAACTGTACCACACTTTGACGCAAATGGCCAGGATGCGATCAATAGAGTTCCTGCAGAAAATTGACAGGATATTGGCTGGTAGCCTTGCCTACCCAAGCTTCCTAAGGAAGTAAAGTTGCTTTTGTGCCTTCTTAACAAGTAAGGCGATGTTATGCATCCAGGATAGGTCACTTCTTAAGTGGCCCCAAGCTACTGAGCTATGAATATGCATTGATCACCAAGGTGGTCATCTCTAGTCCTTGGTCCACAAACATCTTATTTGTCTTGTTCAGGTTGAGACTCTGTTTGTAATTCTTGCACCAATTCCACGAGATTTTCCACCTCTTCTCTGTCTTGCGATGTTGTTGGTGGTGAAGAGGCCAAACACTATCATGTCCCCTGTAAACCTGATCATTCTGTTGCAGCTGGATCTGGTGATGCAGTCATGGGTCAGTAGTGTGAACAGGAGCAGGCTGAGCACACAGCCCTGAGGTGCACTGGTCACATTGTCACGGTGCTTGGCATTCTGCTGCCAACCTGAACAGACTGTGGTCTTTCCATTAGGAAGTCCAAGATCCAGTTACAGAGAGGGGTGTTGAGTCCTAGCGAGTACAGCTTCTCCACCAGCCTTTAGTGTATGATTGTATTAAATGCTGAGCTGAAGTTCATAAACAGCAGCCTGGTGTATGAGGTATCGTTCTCCAGATTGGTCAGAATGGAGTGGATGGACAAGGCTATAGCATCATCAGTGGAAATATTCCATCTGTAGGCGAATACAAATGGGTGCAGTATATATGGGAGCTGTGCTTTGATATGTTCCATCACCAGTTGCTCGAGGTATTTCAAAAGGATGGAGGTCAGTGTCACTGGGCAGTTATTTTCGTTCTCTTTGGTACCAGTATGATGGTGGCTGTCTTGAAACCCGTGGGCACGATGGATTGCTGAAAAATCACGTTAAAGGACCTTGGTCAGTTGGTCCTCACGGTCCTTTAGTACCCAACCAGTTATGTGGTCAGGTTCTGCTGCTTTGTGTCGGTTCACCTTGGATAGGATTCTCATCACCTTGGCTGTGGCTATGCAAGAGGCCTGTTATTCATGAGGTGAGGAGGGGGTTAAGAAGTAGCTTTCTTTGGCATCAGTCTGTTCTTCTCGTCTAATCATGCATCGATAATGTTAAGCCTGTCCGGAAAGAAGGCATCGCTGTCTTTGACTGGCAAGGTCTTGGGATCTGTTATTGTTTTGATCTCTTACCACATGCGCCTCATGTTGCTGGTGTCTATGGGTCCTCTGTCCTTATCCATGCTTTGCTTTCTGGGTTGCATGGAAGAGTTCAGCCCTTGTTGATCTTAGTGCCATCCTATTCCCTATCCTGAAAGCAGCATCACGAGCTCAGAGAAGGACAGAGGTCCTTTAACACATTATTGCAGCAGTCGATCATGCCCACAGGTTTCAAGACAGACACCATCATCCCGGTACCATAGAGGATGAAAATAACTGCCCAGTGACACTGACCTCCACCATTTTGAAATACCTCAAGCAACTGGTGATGGAATGTATCAAGACACAGCTCCCAGATATACTGGACCCATTTGTATTCTCCTACAGATGGAATATTTCCACCGATGATGCCATAGCCTTGTCCCTCCACTCCGTCATGACCAATCTGGAGTACAATGTCCTCTGCATCTCACCATGATTTCTGGTTAGCCCTGATCCCTGTAACATCCTCATTGCACTTGCTAATGTAGCCAGTCAGTGAGCCCCTCCACTCATTGGTGTTTACGTTGTCATTTTAGATGGCCATCCTCAAGAAACAGCTCGAATCCATGGACTCAAAGTAGCCCTGTTGTGCTGCTGTGGCCCAACCCAGCCACGTCCAGATCTCCCTCTGAACTGACCATCCATTTTTTTTTCCAGCAGCCTGTACATCAGGGTTGGCAAGATGGATATGTAGCTGAATATCCAAAGCAGGGGAGAGGGGCAGCCTTGTACGTACCAGAGATGTTGGTGTACTGTTACAAGCCCAAAGGACCACAAAACCCAGCATCATTAGACATTCACCAAGACAAGTGGTTTTTAAAACAAAAGTTATTTTTCATCAACTTTAAGCATGAAAATAGAATCAAACATTAACTTAACTAACCCAAATTAACCCCCTTCTAATTCTAAGCACACGTGTATGTAATGTGTGTGTAAATTCAAGAAATGTTATTTGGTTCTCAGTTCAATCTCACTTCTCCTTCTTCCAAATTCTCTGGTTGGCAATCACCATACTGTGCACAGAATTTAACTTGTATAAAGTTCACCAGGCTTGGTGCTTGAAACATAAATGTTTACCACTCAGAAAGGTTCTTGTAGGGTTTGCAGAGAGATATTTGTAGCTCCAGGATTTCCACAACTGAGGTTCCACCAGTAGTCACCTCAGGGTCCCCTGCTGCTGAAACTTGTCCCATCAGGTTTTTTCAGATGGTAACCTCTTTCTTCAAGCTACCACAGAGTTCCATTCCTTCCTCTATTTCAAGAGAAACATCAGACAGATAGCACTTCCAGCCATCTACTGCTCTGGAACTTGCTTTCATCAGTTTCAAACAGTTTTCCTTGGATTGCACTTTTCAGTTACTTGTCCGTATCACACACACTGACGGACTGACTGAGCTGTTAACTCAACTCTCTCTCTCTTCCAACTGCCACTTCAAAGAGAGCGTGTGACTCATGTCTTGCAAAACCCTCACCTTCCTGAGCAAAATAACAGGAGTTCTTTCTTCTGCTCCCGTCTGTTGTTAGATAAACAAAATCCGAGGAGCACTTTTTGCTCCAGCAAGACAATGGTCAAGCATTTTATGCCATCCATTTGAATGAACTACTTGTGAAAGGTGCTTACATTCTTCAGAGATCTTGCAATGTGAATTCTTCGGTCTTTCAAATAAGATCTGTACCGAAATGTGTGTATGTATGTGACCTACTCTAAATCTTATAAATTCTCCCCAAATATTAATATTGTTACAGTACATGCAAACTAGGGTGTTCTCTCTGGTGGTGAAATTGACGTGCTGTTAAAAGCATGGCAGAACAGTTTCCAGGTTGGCGTGGATGAAGCCACCAGCCACAATCATGCAACCATCAGGGTGGGATGCAGGGGAGTTATGTGAGGAGATATTGAAGGGGAATACAGAAGTCTGCAGACCTATTAATCCAATGTTTGCTGGATTTTTATTAACCAGGTTTCTTGTTTGAGAAATCTACCTGACTGATAATCTTGACATCTATGTGTCAACTCTCTGTCATCCTTCTTATTTTTTTTAAATTCATTGTCTATCTTTATTGGATTTGTATCCTGACAACTATCTCATTCACCAGAGTTTGCTCAAAGTTCTTTCCCCTGGTTAATCTAAATGTAAAGTAGTCATGTAGAGCTCAACTCTGCTCCATAATCAATACTACCACCCAGTGAAAGTCTCCTTCACCTGACAGCACATATTGAAGTCTGTTAGATTTATTTTTTTATGTTCTCCACTAATCGAATTCCAGATTGTTCCTTTTCCCTTATCATTTTTTTTTTATTTCTGTACTTTTACAAAAAATATTCAACACTATTTGCAATATTGAACTATCAAGGCAAAGTATTTCATTTCACCTCCTTTATCTGCTCCATTTGATTCTCTCTCACTTTTTCTCATTCTAGAAGTTGTGGATTTGTTTACCCTCTTCAGGAAATACATTCGACCATCCCAAGCTCTTTCTCATTATGCATTCATTCAATATACTGTATTTCCACCTGCCAAGTCCTAGACTAGGTTCATCTTTGAAGTACAGAACTTGGACCTCCTCAAGATCATTTCACTCTTAATGTTCCTTTACCCTTCCCCACAAAGAACTTTCATCTTTAACCCCTCTGCATGCCCCTTTCTTGCACGACAATTATTTTTCTCAATCAGCTCTGCCACCTCCATATATTTTTCTCTTCCCCTTTCTTCTCTGCATACAGTAAACCTAAGAAGCTTCACTGCATCAGATTGTTATTTTATTCCTTTCACTCACCCACTTCATCAATAATACCTTTGTTAATTTCCATACATGCAGACCACACCTGAAGTGAACGTTGGGTCATTGTCATGAACAGGCCTTGCAAAACACATAGTTCACATCAGTTATCAAGAACCCATCTCCTGGGTCACAACCTTTGCTCACTGCTACCTTTGGGAAGAAGATATAGAACCTTGAAGTCCAGGCGCTCTTGGATCAAGAACAGTTTTTAATCCAACAGACTCTTGAACCCCCACCCCCCACCCCTTACAACCTGAACCATTAACTATTCTAGGACTCTTAAAAAAAAAGTCTTGTATGCACTATTGAAATGCCACATTCTTTACTTGCACTAACTGTAATTGGAATATTAATTTACCTATCTATCCTGTATATTTACAACTTATTATCATACTGGAGTAACTGCCTGTATACTTTTGTAGTTGGTGTTTCTTATCTACCTGTTTGGTTGCACCAAGTAAGCATTTCAATGCATTAGATTGAAGTGTTGTTGAGATGTGAGAGGAATCGGCTTTACCTCAGGGAAAACTACACCATCACAGGTGGAATGTTAAATGCCACACAGGTAGAACCTGAGGTCAGGATTGAATGCAAATCACTGGAGTTGTGAGAGAGTTGCTGCACCCTTGTGCCATTCCATCTTCTCCAACTATCTGCTCTCCCCTCCTACTTCCTGACATCATCGCCATTCTCATTTTTAAATTTTATTTAAGATTTTTTACAAAACCAAAAGAAAATACAAAGTATAATCTCAGACTACCCCTCCTCCCCCTCCTCCCCCTCCTCCCCCTCCTCCCCCTCCTCCCCCTCCTCCCCCTCCTCCCCCTCCTCCCCCTCCCACCTATCCCACCCCCTACAAGCCGCCCCCCCTCGGAGCTTTTAAAAAAAAAACACAGTTTATAACAGGTTGTTGTATGGTGTGCCATCCTTTTACATTTTTCATCACAAATAAATATTTTACTTAACATCTAAACCCATACATTCCGAATACAGACTCCACATTTTAACAAAAAAAAGAATAATTATTCTGCAAATTATGTTATCTTTTCCAAATAAATACATGATTGAATTTCATTATGCCATCTTTGTATACTCCTTTCAACATCATTTTTCCAAGTAACAGCTATACATTTTCTAGCTACTTCCAATCCTAGACATATAAATGCAATTTGAGGTTTCTCCAATCGTAGACCTGCCATAATTGTATTCATATATCCCAATAAACATACCCATGGGTCAATCTATTTTGAATAAATCTCGCAAAAATGTAATTACTTTTTCCCAAAAAGGGCTTAACCATTGTACATTCCCATACTGAATATAAGAAAGTACCTGTCTGTTCACCACACCAAAAACACAAATCTGACACACTAAATCCATATTTTTTCAATTTTTCAGGAGTTAAATATAACTGATGCAAAAAATTATAATTAACCAAACTATATCGTACATTAATTAACTTTGTAATACTGTCAAGAAACATATCAGACCACTCCTCTATGGATATAGAAATAGAAAAGGCCCTCTCCCATTTATCTTTTGTTTTAAATATATCCACCTTCTTCATCTTTTCCTATAGTAACATATACATTACTGAGACAAATCCCTGTTTCTCCTTATCAACAATTAATTTCTCAAATTTCATTTGACCAGGTAATAATAGCTCTCTACCAAAACATTCTAACAATAAATATTGTGCTTGATAATAAGCAAATAAAATATTTTGTGATATACCAAACTTCTCTCAAAGTCCATTCAAAGAAAGAAATAAACTTACTTCAAAACAAACCTCCACTAATATCACACATTATGAATCCCAATCTTTCAAGCAAAGATTATTCATTGAAAATGGAATTATCTGGTTCTGATATAATGGTGTCTTAACTGAAATTTTACCTTTCAATCCTATAATTTGATTCCATTTATACCATACCTCCAACAAATGTTTCAATGCTGGCAGTTTATACTTCTGTAGAAGCAATGGGTTCCAGTTGTATATAAAGTGATGTATATTTCTTTCCTGAATTTGGTCCATCTCCACCTTCGTCCACACCGGCGGTTGATCAGTCACAAACAATCTATTAATAAACTTTAATAGTGCTGCTTCAGAATAATTCTGAAAATATGGTAGTTGACCTCCTAAATCATAGCTCCATGTCAACTTTTGCTTGGAAACTCAAGACAACTTACCTTTCCTTAAAAACAAACAAACTGCTTTATTTAATCCCTTAAAGGATTTTCCTTCTAAAGTACTTGGAATGGATTGAAATAAATACTGAATACAAGGATATATATTCATTTTAATACAATTTACTCATCCAATCAGTGTTAATGGGAACTCCTTCCATCTATTTAAATCAAATTTAATCTTATTTAATAAGGGCATATAGTTTAGGCTGTATAGATTTTGATATTCTTTATCCACCATTACACCTAAGTACTTAATTTTATTAGACCAGTCATAAGCTGTTTACAATCTGACTAGTCTTCATCTGATATTGGAAATATCTCACTTTTATCTCAATTTACTTTAAAGCCCAAAATTACCCTGTATAATTTCAACAAATTTCATAATGATTCTAAAGAACTTTTAGGAAATCTGCAAACAGATTAATATTATACTCTTGCCCACCAATTGTAATTCCCTTAATATTAGTTCCTTGCCTAATTGCTTGGGCAAAAGGTTCTATAACGAATGCAGATAAGGCTGGTGACAGCAGTCAGCCCTGTCTAGTTGATCTGAATAAATTAAAAACTGACAAAATCTGGCCATTCGCCACCACCCAAGCAGAAGAATTAGTATATAATGCCTTAACCCAACCTGTAAAGAGTGGTCAAAATTTATCTTATAATCTGTGTTAAGTAGAGATATTGGTCTATACGATGTTGGTGTTAGTGGATCTTTCCCCATCTTTGGTATTACTGTAATTATTGCTGTTTTACATGAATCTGGCATGTTTTGTGTTTCTTCAATATTGTTCATTACTTCCAGGAGAGGAGGAAATAATAAGTCTTTAAATGTTTTATAGAATTCTATTGGGAGTCTGTCCTCTCCAGTTGTTTTATTTTTCGGTAGCTTTTTTAATATATCCTGTATTTCCTCTATTTCAAATGGTTTTATCAATTTGTTTTGCTCCTCTTCTTGCAATTTCGGTAGTTCAATTTTAGCTATAAACTCATCTATTTTGCCTTCTTTCCCTTATGTTCTCATTTCGGTATAATTGCTTGTGGAATTCCTTGAAGTTTTAATTGATCTCTGTTGGGTTATATGTAATTTGTTTGTCCTTTTTCCTTGATGAAAATACCATTTTTTTAGCTTGTTCTGTCTTATGCTGCCACGCTAGTATTTTGTGCATTTTTTTCTCCTAGCTCATAATACTTCTGCTTTATCTTCATTATGTTCTTCTCCACCTTATACGTTTGTAGTGTTGCATATTTTATTTTTTTTGTCCACCAATTCTCGTCTTTTTGTTGTATCTTCCCTTGTTGCTAATTCTTTTTCTGTACTTACTATTTCCCTTTCCAGCTGTTCTATTTCCTGATTGTAGTCCTTCCTCATCTTAGTTACATAACTTATTATCTGCCCTCTGATGAAGGGTTTCATTGCATCCCATAATATAAATTTATATTTCATTGATTCCTTATTTATTTCAAAGTACATTTTAATTTGGAGCTCAATAAATTCTGTAAAATCCTGTCTTTTAAGTAGCATGGAGTTTAATCTCCAACTATACGTTCTTGGTTGGATGTCCTCCAGCTTTATTGCTAATATCAGGTTTGAGTGATCCAATAACAATATAGCTTTATATTCTGTTTTCCTAAATCTCCCTTGGATATGGGCTGACAACATGAACAGGTTAATCCTTGAGTATGTTTTATGTCTACTCGAATAGTATGAATATTCCTTCTCCTTTGGGTCTTGTCTCCTGCATATATCCAAAAGTTGCATTTCCTGCATTGATTTAACCATAAATTTGGCTACTTTGTTCTTTATGCTAGTCTTTTGTCCAGTTTTATCCATCTTTGATTCCAAATTAAGTTTAAAGTCCCTCCTATCAATATATTCCCCTGCGCATCTACAATCTTAAAAAATATATCTTGCATGAACTTTTGATCCTCTTCATTAGGTGCATATATATTGACCAAATTCCAGAGTTCTGAATATATCTGACACTTTATCATTACATATCTCCCTGCTGGATCTATTATTTCCTCCTCTATTTTGATTGGTACATTTTTATTGATTAATATAGCTACACCTCTGGCTTTTGAGTTATATGATGCTGCCATTACGTGCCCTATCCAGTCTCTCCTTAATTTCTTGTGTTCCATCTATTTTTCTTTTTTCAGTAAATTTAATAGCCTCTTTCTTTTCGTTTGTTTATGTATTCCATTAATATTTATAGTCATATAGTTCAACATGGCCATTTCATGTTTTGTTTACATCTCATTTCCCTTCCTCACCACCACCTTTCCCCTTATCCCCATTTCCATTTCTCAGTTTTCTTTTTTTGAATGCACTATATGACAACACTTCTAAAACATAAAATATTTCAACCATTCCCACATCTAAAATTCCCTTAACCCCAAACATCCCCCCCCTCTCTGAGTCATCCCTTATCCCTTGCCAGGCAACCACAACTCGCCTCTCCATTCGGACTGTGAACCCGTTCGCAAGTGTCACCTGGTTTCTGGTTTCACAGTGACTGTTATTCTCTCCCACCCAGCTCCCTCCAGAAAAGATTTTTATCTTCACATTACAACAAAGCTCCGCCTCTTTTTATTGTTATTGTTTTTTAACCCCTCCTCTTCTCCCCCCTTTCTCCCTTACTTCCTTTTTCTTCCCTCCTTTAGTTCTTACTTATACATTATTTTTACTTCTTTATATGTAGTTTGTCATCGTTCTTTGTTCTTGTTATATCTCTTTATCTCTCTTTCTGTTTCGTGCCTTCTCTGGATCCAAGAACAGTCTGTTTTGCTCCCCCTGGATAACTATTTTAAGCACCGCTGGATATCTTAACATAAATTTATAGCCTTTATTCCATAGGATCGATTTTGCTGCGTTAAACTCCTTCAGGAGCTCAAAACCTATGTCTGGGTAGAAAAAAAATTTTGACCTTAGTATTCCGGTGGTTTATTTTCTTCTCTAATTTTATTCATTGCCTCCTCCAATATATTTTCTCTTGTCATGTATCTCAGGAATTTTACTAAAACGATCTTGGTTTTTGTTGTGACTGTGGTTTCAGGACTAATATTCTGTGTATCCTTTCTGTTTCCATTCCTTCCTGCATTTCTGGCATTCCCAGGACCTTTGGGATCCATTCTATTATAAATTCTTTCATATCTTTGCCTTCTTCATCTTCCTTAAGGCCCACTATCTTTATATTGTTTCACCTACTATAGTTTACCATTATATCCATCTTCTGAGCTAACAACTCCTGTGTTTCTTTAGTTTTTTATCACTTTCTTCCAATTTTATTTTTAAGTCGTTCACTTCCATTTCTACCACCGTTACAGGTTCTTCCACATTTTCAAATCTTTTCCCTACATCTGTTATGATCAGCTCTATTCTACTCACTTTTTCTTCTGTACTTTTCATTTCACTAAATTCTAGTATCAACCATTCTTTCAATGCTTTCATTTGTTCTTGAATTTTTTATATATATATATGTACTCTCCATTTATTTTACCTCCTATTCCTCTGTGCAGAGCTTGGTGTTCTTCTTCTTCTTCTGCTTCTGTGTCTACTCTTGGGTTTGTGTCTTCTATTTCTCTTCCTTGTATCTGTGTCTCTTCTGACTTTCTTGTTGAGCTGCTTGTCTCAGTTTGTTGGGTATTTTTTTTTCCCATAGTGTCTTGACATCAGTCCTCTTCTTCTGGGTTGGTTATCAGTTGTGTCTCTAGTTTCCTTTTATCTTTCTCACCCCTTTCGTTCCTGTTGTTTTCTTTATCTTCCAGCTGGGTGCCCTGCTGTCGGGCATCTCTCAGCTGTTTGCGTTATGTAGTTTCACTCCACAGCTTGTTCCCCCTCCCATCAATGTTCTCCTTGTCATGCGCATCGCACATACCTGTTTGGCTCTGTGAGTCATTTTTGCAGTCCTGCGGTTAATGGGTCGCGACCCTACAGGATCTCCACTAACCTTGGGGAGTAGGCTCCATTTTCCATGGCGGGTCCCTGCTTTTTCATGCAGATAAGGCCTTCACCTTTCTCTTCCAGCATCTTTCTTTCTTCATCTCTTCCCGTTGTTTATGGCTTTTCTTTCTTAGGTGCCGTTTTCTTCACACCTTTATTTTTTATTTATTGTGATTTGTGTATCTGGGGCTTTGCTTTTTCTTCACTTTTTTCCTTCTTTTCTGGAGAGGTCTGGTATTCTCCTACCGGTCCCTACTCCATCATGTGACTCATCCATATAAAAATCTATTCTTGAAAATGAATCGTGACAAATAAAATAAAAAATGAAAAATCTTTTTCGGTTGGATTCATCTATCTCCATATTTCCACTAAATTTAAATCCCACATCAACTCAGTTATTTTTTTTGCCATTTTAGTTTTCTTTGCAATTTTTGGAGATTTATCCCAACAATGGATCCAAGCAACAGTTAAAGTCCCCTCCCACTATAATATTTTCATTTGATTGATTAAAATACAAAAGATGTATCAGTAACAAATTCTACATCATCTTCATTCAGTGCATGCAGGTTCATCAAAGTCCAAGCTTCTGAAAATATTTTACAATTAACCTTCAAGACTCTACCTGCATTAGCAGAAAAAAGATTCCAAAATAAAAGGCACTCCTCGAGTTTGGAATTAAAATAAGATGCAATCACATGACCAACCCAATTCCATTTTAACTTCAAATGTTCTTTCTCTGTCAAATGGGTCTCTTGTAAAAATGCAATGTCCACCTTCATCTTCTTGATATAATCCAACACACGTTTCGTTTTTATCGGATTTTTAAGCCCTTTAACATTAAATGTCGCAAAATTCAAATTACTCATTATTCCCTTCAAAATGGCATCCAACACAACAAACCCTTACACAAAATATAAGCTCCATTAAAAACCCTAAAACTATAAATATATAACATATAAAAGAATCAAATTAAAAAAAACCCTATATATAAATAATAAGAATAAAAAAAACCTAACAAAATAAAAGCCACCTAAGTGGTTACCATCCCCCCCCCCATTAACCAAGTGTGGTCAGAACCACTGGTGGCAGATGACTTTGTAAGATTCAGAGTCATCCACTATTCCCCCCCCCCCACCACCGGCTGATAGTCCAATAACAAAGAAAAACTTTTCCATGTTCAGACATTCATTCCACAGCCACCATGGCACCAGCAACTTGATCATAATCTGCGATCTCAATCAATTTCTACTCCTCCAAATTCTTCCTTCCATTTCCATTGCCACTCTTCTTTGGAGATCCCTGCAAATTTGGCTGTTTTTGCAACTCAGAACCATGTGGATTATTTGGCAAAGAGTTAGCAAATCTTAAAATATTATTCTCATCCCCAAAACACTGAGCCTGGGGAAGAGACACGTGATGGAGTAGTAGCTGGTAAGAGAATACCAGCCCTCTCCAGAAAAGAAGAAAAAAAAGTGAAGAAAAAGCAAAGCCCTAGATACATAAAACACAACTAATAAAAGATAAAGGTGTGGAGAAAATGGCACCTAAGAAAGAAAAACCAAAAACAATGGGAGAAAAAGAAGGAAAGACGCCGGAAGAGAAAGGAGAAGGCCTTACCTGCACAAAAAAGCAGGGACCCACCATGGAAAGACGAGCCCGCTCCTTGAATTAGGGGAGACCCCACAGGGTCGCAACCTACTGACTGCGGGACTGCAAAAATGGCTGACTGAGCCAAAAAGCTGAGCATGACAATGAGAACACAGACGGGAGGGGGGGACTAGCTGTGGAGTGAAACTAAATAGCATGAACAGCTGAGAGATGCCCGACAGCAGGGCTCCCAGCTGGAAAAAAAATAAAGTAATGGGAAAGGGAGGGATGAGAAAGAAAAACAGAAGCAGGAGGCCCAACAGATAACCATCCCAGAAGAGGACCAACATCAAAAAACCATGATACAAAAATACCCAACAAACTGAGACAAGCAGCTCAACAAGAAAGTCAGAAGAGACACAGATACAAGGAAGAGAAATAGAAGACACAAACCCAAGAGCAGACACAGAAGAAGAAGAAGAAGAGGAAGAAGACCAAGCTCTGCACAGAGGAATAGAAGGTAAAATGAATGGACAGTACATAGATAAATTTTTCAAGAACAAATGAAAGCATTAAAAGAATGGCTGAAACTAGAATTTAGTGAAATGAAAAGAAAAATGAAAAGTCCAGAAGAAAAAGTGAGTAGAATAGAGCTGGTCATAACGATTTAGGGAAAAGATTAGAAAATGTGGAAGAACGTGTAATGGTGATAGAAATTGAAGTGAATGACTTAAAAATAAAATTAGAATAAAGTGACAAAAATAGTTAAAGAAACACAAGAGTTGTTAGCTCAGAAGATGGATATAATGGAAAATTATAGTAGGCAAAACAATATAAAGATAGTGGGCCTTAAGGAAGATGAAGAAGGCAAAGATATGAAAGAATGTATAAATGAATGGATCCCAAAAGTCCTGGGAACACCAGAAATGCAGGAATGAATGGAAACAGAAAGGGCACACAGAACATTAGCTCCGAAACCACAGTCACAACAAAAACCAAGATCCATTTTAGTAAAATTTCTGAGATACATGACAAGAAAAAATTTATTGGAGGAGGCAATGAATAAAATTAGAGAAGGCAAAAAAAAAACCCACTGGAGTACGAAGGTCAAAATTTTTTTTTCTACCCAGACATAAGTTTTGAGCTCCTGAAAGAGTTTAACGCAGCAAAATCGATCCTATGGAAAAAAGGCTATAAATTTATGTTAAGATATCCAGCGGTGCTTAAAATAGTTATCCCGGGGGAGCAAAACTGACTGTTCTCAGATCGAGAGAAGGCATGAGAATTTGCAGAATGCCTGCAAGACAGAAAGAGAGATGAAGAGATGTAACAAGAATAAAGAACAATGACAAATTACATATAAAAATGCAAAAATAATGTATAAGTAAGAACTAAAGGAGGGAAGAAAAGGGAAGTAAGGGAAAAGGGGGTAAAACAGAGGAGGGGTTAAAAAACAATAAAAAGAAAAGGAGAAGAAAATAGGGGGAGCTTTGTTGTAACGTAAAGATAAAAGTCTTTTCTGGAGGGGGTTGGGTGGGAGAGAATAACAGTCTCTGCAAAATCAGTTGATGCTTGCGAACGGGTTCTCAGTCCGAATGGAGAGGGGAGTTGTGGTTGCACGGCAAGGGACAAGGGGCGACTCAGAGAGGGGGGGCACTTGGGGTTAATGGCATTTTAGATGTGAGAGTGGTTGAAGTATTTTATGTTTTAGAACTAGATCAAACTGGATTTATTAAGAAAAGACGAAAAACAGACAATGTCTGTAAGTTCATTAACTTAATCCATGCAGTACAAGGAAATAAGACGCCAACAGTGGCTGTTGCTTTAGACGCAGAGAAAGCCTTTGATGGGGAAAGTATTGCAGAGGTTCAACCTCTGAACAGAGAGGTGGAGAGGATGACCAAGTGTAGGTTCTTGGGAGTCACTATCTCAGAGGATCTTTCCTGGAACCAACACACCAATGGCATCATGAAGAAAGCCTCTACTTCCTCAGGAGTTTGCGGAGGAGCTAGTGGAGTTGTTCAAGTGAACCGGTACAGACTTGAAGGGCCGACATGGCCTGTTTCTGTGCTGTAAACAGTTATATGGTTATATGGTTAAGTGTTGTCATACAGAGCATTCAAAGAAAGAAAACTGAGAAATGGAAATGGGGAAAGGAGGAAAGGTGGTGGTGAGGAAGCAGAAATGAGATGTAAACAAAACATGAAATGGTCATGTTGAACTATATGACTATAAATATTAATGGAATACATAACCAAATCAAAAGGAAGAGGCTATTAAATTTACTGAAAAAAGAAAAAAATTTGATATAGCATTTGTACAGGAAATGCATCTAACTGAAGTGGAACACAAGAAATTAAGGAGAGACTGGGTAGGGAACGTAACGGCAGCATCATATAATTCAAAAGGCAGAGATATAGCTATATTAATCAATAAAAATGTACCTATAAAAATAGAGAAGGAAATAATAGATCCAGCAGGGAGATATGTAATGATAAAGTGTCAGATATATTCAGAACTGTGGAATTTGGTAAATATATCTGCACCTAATGAAGAGGATCAAAAGTTTATGCAAGATATTTTTTTGAACATTGTAGATATGCAGGGGAATATATTGATAGGAGTGGACTTTAACCTTAATTTGGATTCAAAGATGGATAAAACTGGACAAAAGACTAGCAGAAAGAACAAAGTAGCCAAATTTATGTTTAAATCAATGCGGGAAATGCTAATTAACATTCAAAATTATACCCAGATATTTAATTTGATCAGTCCACTTCAAATTAATAATATTCTTATAAACTGAATAATCTCCTTCACTTACTGGTAATATTTCACCTTTTTCCCAATTAACTTTATATCCAGAAAGATATATACGTCATCAACAAATAAATTAATTTTATACTCCTCATCTAAACTTTCATACCTTGTATCTGTGTATTTTGTCTTATCAACTATGCTAAAAGTTCAATCTCTAACGCAAACAAAGCTGGTGATAAAGGACAACCTTGATGAGTTGATCGAGTTAACTTAAAAGATTCCAAAATCAAACCATTCATCAATATTCTAGCTACCTGTTTACTATATAGAGCCCTAATCCAACCAATAAAAGAAGGACCAAACTTAAATTTCTCCAAAACTTTAAACAAAATATTCCATTCAACTCTATCAAATGCTTTTTCTGCATCTAAGGATATCACCATCGGTTGATTTAAAGATTGTTGAAATCTATTAATCAAACTAATCATTCGAAAAATATTATCTGAAGCATATCTATTCTTTATATAACCTGTTTGATCAATATGAATCAACTTTGGTAAAAATTTATCCAGTCTATTCGCTAATATTTTAGCTATTATTTTATAATCTACATTTAACAACAGAATTGGTCTATATGAAGATAACATCAAAGGACCTCTATCTTTTTTTAGGAATTACTGTAATTAAAGCACTAGAACAAGACTCAGGTAAATCATAATGTTCTCCAACTTGACATAATACATCCCCAAACACTGGAGATAAATCATCATTAAATATTTTATAAAATTCAACCAAAAATCCATCATCACCAGGTGATTTACCATTCAGCATTTCCAGCATAGCCATTTTAATTTCCAAATCAGTAAATGGTTCTTCTAACTCTTGTATATCTCCATACTCTATCGGTAAATTCAATTGTGATAAAAAAATCAATCGATCCGGTTTCCTGTTTTCCTTCAGATGTATATAACTTTTAATAAAATAATTAAAATTCATCATTAATCTCACGAGGTTTATAAGTAATAAGAGAATTCTGTCTAACAGCATTAATAGTCCTCAATATCTGTTCTCTCTTTAATTGCAACGTCAATACCTTATGTGCTTTCTCTCCCCATTCATATTACCGTTGTTTAGTCCTATTAATCACATATTCAAATTGATAAGATTGCAACTTATTATATTTCAATTTCAGCCTAGATAGTTCTCTTTTCTGATCTTCTGTAGCATCTTTCTGAAATTCCTTTTCTAATTCATCAATCTGTTTCTCTAATTTAAGAATCTGATTTAATTGATTATTTTTTATTTTAGAAGTATAACCAATTATTTGTCCTCTCATATAGGCTTTCATAGCATCCCATAATACAAAACTACTTTGAACAGAATTAGAATTTTCTTTTAAAAAAATAATGTTTTTTCAAAAACTAATTTAATTCCATATTTTTAAACAACATTGTATTGAATCTCCAACAATAAGCTATTTGAATTTTCTCAGAAGTTTCATATGTAAAATATAACAGAGAATGATCTGAAATCACCCTACTTTAATATTCCGCTTGTTGTATTTTCCCTTGTAAATGGGCCGATACTAAAAAGAAGTCAGTCCTTGAAAATGATTCATGTCTAGATGAATAAAAGGAAAAATCTTTATTTGTCAGATTAAGATGTCTCCAAATATCTACTAAATTAAGATCTTTCATCAATGCTTGGACATGGATTGCCATCTTGGATTTTTTAACTTTCTTTGGAGATTTATCTAATAATGGTTCCAAAAATATCTGGGTATAATTTTGAATGTTAATTATCAATCTTTATACAAATTAAATTATGCTCCGTTAATGAAAAAAATTAAAATTGATTTGATTAAATGGAAAGATTTACCTATTAATTTAATGGGAAGGGTAAATACAATTAAGCTGAATATCTTTCCGCGTATACAATATTTGTTTCAATCCACTCCGTATTTACTTGATAATTTTTTTTCGAGATTTAAATAGAATGGTTAGGGAGTTTTTATGGAGGGGTAAATTTTCGAGAGTAGCTTTGAATAAATTAACTTGGAAATATGAGTTAGGGGGACTACATTTACCACATTTTCAAAATTATTATGAGGCAGCCCAACTTAAATTTATTAGTTCATTGATGGATTTGGTACGGCCTCCTAGTTGGGCTAAAATTGAGATGGCAAGTATTTCTGAATTTGAAATACATCAATTTTTGTTTAGGTGGAATATAAATTTGATACAACAATATAATGTTCCTATACCAAAACATTTGAAGTTATGGATAAATAAAAATAAAATGATAGGTTCCAGGGGTAAATTATTGGCTTTCACTCCGTTGTATAATTAGCAACTTATTTCTTTTTCAATACATAATCGAAGTTTATTGCACTGGAGATTTAAAGGTGTGAAATATTTTGGACATTGTTTTAAAGAGGGTAAAATTATATTTTAATCAGATGAGGGACAGTTTTGGTATTGATAAGAATTCTTTATTTATTTATTATCAAATTCAATCTTTGATAAAATGTATGTTTAGTAGAGAAATGATTTTACCTAAAATGACTAAATTTGAGACTTTTCTTATGAAGGTACCAGAGAAGAGTTATATTTCATTTATGTATCAAATATTAAAGGATGGTATGGATAAAAAGGGTTGGGATAGATCTAAAATTAAATGGGAAGTGGATATTGGTTTAATTTTTTTCTGAAGAGGATTGGTTAGATATTTGTTATGATAGTGTAACTAGATTGATAAATGCACATTATGCAATGATTAGTTACAATTTTTTATATCAATTATATTTGACACCTGAAAAATTAAAAAATATATGGTTTTCATGAATCAAATTTGTGTTTTAGATGTGGTGATATGGTTGGAACTTTTTTTCATGCTGTTTGGTCATGTATACATGTACAATCATTTGGAAGAAAATTCAATTGTTTTTAGAATATCTTTATAAGATTAAAATAGTTTTAGATCCAACAGTATTTTTATTGGGTAGTTTGCAACCTCAAATGCTTGGGATTAGATAAGTTTCAGCTTGCTTTTGTATATTTAGCTTTTTCTGTAGTGAAAAAATGCATTGCTAGTACATGGAAAGATAGAAATATGATTGATAGTAATAGATGGCATAATGAGATCAAATATTGTTTAATAATGGAAAAAATTGCATATATTTCACATGATAATTATATTTTTTATTAATAAGTGGCTGATATATTCAGAATATTTACATTTCAATTTACATTGATTAGATTTTAATATGTATATTTAACTTTTTTAAATAATATCCTTTATTTTTTCTTTTTTATGGCTCTCCTTAGGAGAGTTGGCTGAAGGGGGGGTTATCTTTCTTTTCTTTTTTTATATATATAAAAATGTTCAAGTTTATATTTAATTGCTGTATGTTATATATTATTTGTTTTTTTGAACGAATAAATAAAGTTTTTAAAAATGCAGGAAATGCAACTTTTTTAAACATGGAGGAGACAACACCCAAAGGAGAAGGACTACTCATGTTATTTGATGCTGGTGTCAGTGGATCTGTCCCGGTCTTTGGTATTACTGTAATTATTGTTGTTTTACATGAATCTGGCAAGATTTGTGTCTCTTCTATCTCATTCATTATTTCCAGGAGAGGAGGAATTAGTAATCAATTTAAATTAAGCAGGTCAACTAGACAGGGATGTCCACTATCTCCCTCAATGTTCACTTTAGCAATAGAACCTTTGAGAGAACTGATAAGAACAGAAAATAAAATAAAAGGGATAAAAATAAAAGAGAAGGAATATAAAATCAATCTATTTGTAGATGACATCATAGTATACTTAACAGATCCAGAATTATCAATAAAAAATTACATAAGAAATTGAAGGAATATGGAGAAATATCAGGGTACAAGATCAACACAAATAAAAGTGAAGCGATGCCAATGAATAATACAGATTTCACAAAGTTTTAAAAAAGAATCACCATTTAAATGGCAAACACAAGCAATCTGATACCGAGGTATTAGACTAGATAATAATCTAGGCCATCTATTCAATTTAAATGATCAGCCATTGATGAAGAAATTACAAGATGACTTAGGGCATTGGAAAAATTTACCACGAACGCTGATAGGAAGGGTAAATTACATTAAAATGAATATCTTCCCAAGGATACAATAACTATTTCAATCGTTACCAATTCCCTTAACGAGAAATTCTTCATTGAACTAAAGAGAATAATAAGGAAATTCTTATGGAAAGGGGGGAAACTAAGGATAGCACTAGATAAATTAACAGAATGGTACAAACAAAGGGCTTACAACTACCAAACTTTAAGAATTATTATAGATCAGCACAAATAAGATATCTATCAGATTTTTATCAAACAAGGGAAAAACCAGATTGGACCAGGTTAAAGCTAGATAAAATAGGGGAGAAGGTACCAGAACATATACTTTATAAATGGGATGTAAAGCTGATGCAACATAGAAGTTCACAGGTTCTGCACCATCTGCTGAACATTTGGAAGAAGATTCACGTAGAAAGGAAAAAAAAAACAAATTACCAACTACCAAAATTATTATTGACGCAAAATCAACTAATCCCTTTCACAATAGATAAACTTTCCTTTAGAGAATGGGAGAGAAAAGGGATCAAAAGAATAGAAAATTGTTTTTTGGGAAATAATTTATTATCATTTGAACAAATGAAGTACAAATTTGGAATAACTCATGGTACAATGTTTGCATACCACCAACTGAAAACCTACTTAAAGAACAAATTGGAAAGCAGGCTGAGATTACCAGAAGGAAGCAGCTTTGAATATGTGATTACAGACACAATGATAATTAAAATATTTATAACAAACATGTACATCAAGCTGCAAGAGAAAGAAAATGATGAAATAAGCTATAAACCTAAACAAATGTGTGAACAAGATCTAAACATAAAGATATTAAATGAAATATAGGAAAAGCTATGCTCTGGAACTGAGAAATATAATAAATATGAGGTTACGCATGATACAATATAATTGGTTACACAGGCTATATATCACACCTCAAAAGTTATATAAATGGGATCCAACAGTATCAGATAGATGCAATTTGGGCATGTGAGAAAGTGAAAAAATTTTGGGAAGATCTAAATCAGGTATTAAATAAAATCACAAAAAGCAACATACCAAAAAATCCAGAGATCTTTCTTCTAAGTAATACAAGAAGTAAAGAATTAGGCCTCAAACTGGATGAAGCATAAAAAAGATTTATTATGATAGCCTTAGCTAGAGCAAAAAAATGTATAATGTCAACTTGGAAATCAAAAGAGAGCCTGAGAGTACAGCAATGTACATAGAAATGAATAAATGTATTCCATTGGAAAAAATAACATATAATTTAAAAAATAAAGTCACATTATTTGAACAAATTTGTAAACCGTACATGGAACACAACAGAATGGGCCTACCGTGGACCTCCACACCCTAAAATGATAGAATGAGAAGATGAAATGAACTGACCCAGTGTGTAAAAGTAGATGACACAATTTTCTTGTTTATTTTCATTGTGTGATGACATTGTTTAATGGGTTTATTGTATTGTATATGTTGAACGTTTAATGGGTTTGGAGGGGTGTGTGCGGGAGGGAGGGAAAGGATGGTGGAAAAAAGGGGAGAAAATGACACTGTATATATTCAAGAGGGAAATGTTTGTGTGTATTTTGATTAATATGGTTCATAGTGTGAAAATTTTAAAAAAATACTGAGCCTGAAAATTACTATCAAACACTTTCAGTGCAGCTGGATATCTAAAAGTTAAGAAAGTCAAGAAAACTAGAGGAACAAATGTATAGAGAGATAACGTATATGTGTGAGAATCATAAGGTAGTGATCATGGGAGATTTTAACTTCCCTCACATTGATTGGGATACCCATACAGTTGGAGGGCTGGATGGGCTAGAGTTCGTTAAATGTGTTCAAGATTATTTTCTAAATCAATTAGTAGAAGAACCGACTCGGGACGGTGTAATACTAGATCTCCTGTTAGCGAACGAGCTAGGTCAGGTATCGGACATTATTGTTGGAGAACAAATTGGGTCTAGTGATCATAACTCTGTTTATTTTAGGGTAGTTTTAGGGAAGACCAAGGAGGGGCCTAAAGTTGAGGTTCTGGATTGGAGAAGAGCAAATTTGGAAGGAATAAGAATGGATTTGGGGAGTATTGAATGGGACAGGATATTTTCAGGTGAGGGTGTAAATGAAAAATGGAGGATATTCAAAAAAGAAATTTTGAGGGTACAGAGTAGTTATGTCCCAGTGAGGATCAAAGGAAAGGCTGGAAGTCATAGGGAGGCTTAGTTTTCGAGGAATATTGGACATTTGGTTAGGAGAAAAAAGGAGGTGTTCAAGAGGTATAAAGAACAGGGAGCTGACAATTTGAAGGAGGACTACAAGGAGTGTGGAAGGAATCTTAAGAAAGAAATTAGAAAGGCCAAAAAAAGGCACGAAGAGGCTTTGGCAGACAGAGTAAAAATAAATCCAAAGGGTTTCTATAAGTACATTAAAAGTAAAAGATTAGTGAGGGATAAAATTGGACCCCTTGTAGATAGTGAGGGTAGGCTGAGTGAGAAGTCAGAGGAAATGGGGGAAATTTTGAATGATTTCTTTGCCTCGGTATTCACTAGGGAAAAAAATATTGAACCAGCTGAAGTAAAGAAAAATAGTGGGGAGGTCATGAAACATATAAGGATAACCGAGGAGGTAGTGATGGCTCTGTTGAAAAAGACAAAGGTGGATAAATCTCCGGGACCGGACAAAATATTCCCAAGGACACTCAGGAAGGATAGTGGACAGATAGTGGGGCCATTAACAGAGATATTTAGGATGTCACTGGCCACAGGGGTAGAGCAAAAGGATTGGAGGGTGGCGCATGTGGTTCCACTGTTTAAGAAAGGGTCTAAATGTAAACCTTGGAATTATAGGCTCGTGAGTCTGACGTCTGTGGTGGGCAAGTTGATGGAAAGTGTTCTGAGGGATGGTATTTACAAATATTTGGAGGTACAGGGATTGCTAGGGAGTAATCAGCATGGTTTTATCAGGGGTAGATCATGCTTGACAAACCTGATTGAGTTTTTCGAGGGGGTTACAAAAAAGGTTGATGAAGGGAAAGCTGTGGATATTGTCTATTTAGACTTTAGTAAAGCTTTTGACAAAGTTCCCCACAGGAGGTTAAGAAAAAAGGTGGAATCATTAGGTATAAATGAGGAGGTAGTGAAATGGATTCAGCAATGGTTGGATGGGAGGTGTCAGAGAGTAGTGGTAGAAAATTGTTTGTCCAATTGGAGGCTGGTGACTAGTGGAGTTCCTCAGGGATCGGTCCTCGGTCCACTATTGTTTGTTATATATATTAACGATCTGGAAGCAGGGGTGGAGAATTGGATAAGCAAGTTTGCGGATGATACAAAGATTGGTGGTGTTGTGAACAGTGAGGAAGATTACCATAGATTAAAAGGTGATTTAGGAAGGCTGGAGGTGTGGGCTGAGAAATGGCTAATGGAATTTAATACAGATAAGTGCGAGGTGTTACATTTTGGAAAGGCAAATCTAAATAGGTCATATGCATTAAATGGTAGGCTATTGAGATGTGTAGAGCAACAAAGGGATTTAGGAGTGATGGTAAATAATACCCTCAAGGCTGATACTCAGGTAGATAGTGTGGTGAAGAAGGCATTTGGAATGTTGGCCTTCATAAATCGGAGTATTGAATTCAAGAGTAGGGAGGTTATGATGAAATTGTACAAGGCATTGGCGAGGCTAAATTTGGAGTACTGTGTACAGTTTTGGTCACCAAATTATAGGAAATATATAAACAAAAGAGAGAGTGCAGAGAAGGTTCACGAGAATGTTGACAGGATTTCAAGGTTTGAGTTACAGGGAAAGGTTGTGCAGACTAGGGCTTTTTTCTCTGGAGTGTAGAAGATTGAGGAGGGACTTGATAGAGGTGTTTAAGATTTTAAAAGGGACAGACAGAGTAAATGTGGATAGGCTTTTTCAATTAAGAGTGGGGGAGATTCAAACTAGAGGGCATGGTTTAAGATTGAAGGGGGAAAATTATAAGGGGAACATGAGGGGAAATTTCTTTACGCAAAGGGTGGTAGGGATGTGGAATGAGCTTCCTGCAGACGTGGTTGAGGCGGGATCATTGGTTACATTTAAGGATAGACTGGATAGTTACATGGAGAGGAGAGCACTGGAGGGGTATGGACCGGGTGCTGGTCAGTGGGACTAGGAGGGTGGGGATTTGTTATGGCATGGACTAGTAGGGTCGAACTGGCCTGTTCTGTGCTGTAAGTGGTTATATGGTTATATGGTTAATCTGTAACACTTCTTCCATAACACCGCCTTTGCTGGATTAAATACCTTACATCACCTTATAACATCCTGACTCAAATCAGCATTTAAAAAAAAACACCTTGTTACCCTGGAGCACCAAAGGTCCCTGATTCTGGTGAGCTTTCTGCACTGCCAGATGTAAAATCATCTCACGGTCTTGATACCAAAAACATCGGATAAGGACCGCTTGTGATTTTTGGCGTATCACCCTATGCGCTCTATCCAACTCCAGCCCTTTTGGAAATGCCTCCTCTCCCAACATTTCAGGTATCCATTTCTGAAAAAACTTTGTCGGATCCATTCCTTCTCTGTCCTCCGGCAATCCTATGGTCTTAACATTATTACGCTGACTTTGATTCTCAAATGAATCAACTTTCTTCAAACATTCTCGCTTTTGCACATCCCAGCCCATAATACAATGTCCACGTAATCCATCCTTTCCATATATCTTTCCACTTTGTCATTCTAATCACAAAACACCTGCTTAATTTCTTTAATTTGATCTTGCTCCGTATCTAACACTCTTAGACATTTATTTACATCTTTTTTAAATGCAGACACTTCCTTGTAAATATTGACCATTTTCCCTCTCAATTTGGTCAGTTGAATCTTATTGTCCATTAATCCGTTGGTAACTTGTATTGCCATATTATCCATTCTATGCATGATATCTTCCGATAAAGATACAGTGGCATCCCCTTCAACAGTTAAGGGTTTAAGTGTTTGTAAAGGAGGGGATTTAAATCTCTGAATCCTACCTTCAATAATTCTTGCAGCTTGCAATATTGCTTCCTCTTCCTCCATCATTATCAGCATTTCTTCTTCCTCTTCTTGTTCCACAGTGACCATCTCCGCCTTTGCCAGTTGGCTGCAGGTCTGAACCTCCCCCCTCCCCCAAACTGAGCCAACATTGTCGGCCCGGTGGAGGCTGGCCATTCCCGCAGCCTGAGCCCATTTTGGAGTAGTCTGCATGAGCGGCGCGCTGCGCATGCCCAGTTCAGTCAGGGCCCAGAGGCATAGTTCCTCTGACCCTGCACCAGTGGCTATTATGCCACTGGCTGCACCAACGCACACACGGTTGCATTCGCAGATGGAGTGCTTGCCCCCGTGCTCCCTAACCTTCTCAGGCGGGCGTCCTATGTTGCGCTAGTGCCCCCCCACCTCTGTGAAGTAGGACTCACCGTACTGGCGCCATCTTGCATTTCCAAACGCAAGGAGGGCACCGGTGTAACACAAAAACTGCATCTTTGGGGCTTCAGCATTCAAGACTCGTGGATCCTTCTGAAAGGTAGGCCTCTGTTCTTCTGCACTTTCAGCTCTTTTAAAACATGATTTCTTCCCAGGTTGGGCTTTTAATTTCTTCATTATTGCTGTGCTTAACTCTTAATCTTTCTCAGAATAAGTTTTAGAAATTTTAAATGTCTCTATTTTTCAGACATTAATTATTCAGCTGGGGAGAAATGGTTTCATATATCTTCTTCCTATGCCATCTTGCCACGCCCCCCATCATCACCATTCTTCAAAGTGATGTTATTCAATTGAATGAGTCTTTAAGAACGTGGCTCTCTGTGAGAATAAAGTATTTTATTTAAGGGACAAGTGTAAAACAGCTGATGAACAGAAATTGGGTTCCGCGACACTCTCCTTTTCATGGTCAGGAGAGTAGTTCAGCATTCATATAACATATAGCATACATTATACTGCAGATTTGTACTTGAACAATTCAAGAGAAGTCCTGTTCTGGTCAGAATTGAATCTTGTTCTTCCCTTGAAATCAGCAAGATGCACTGCATTCAGGTTACTGAGTGCAGCCTGTGAGGCCATGGGACTGTTAGCAGGCAACTCACAGGTTAAGGAGTCTCATGTCATTACATTTGTGAATTTACAATGAATGGGACACCTAAGATGGTGTCTAAAACAGGAGGCTCCAAATCCCATTGAAGTGATGGATTCATAGTGTCATTAGCCCTTTTTATACTGAAAAGCTATGTTATTGCTGCATACATGACCCGTCTCTGGAAGCCAGCTTGTTTGTTCACACAAAACAAAAAAAAAAGCCAGGTTGGTGAGTCCTTTTACACAGCAGGCCGGCTTCCCTAAACAAAAGAGGCGGGTGTGATAGTACAGATCTATCACCAATGTATATAGTTACAGTATCTAGACTGTGCTTACAGCGATTGGCTGAGAGCTTAGCCATGCCTACTGTCTGGGCCTTAAAGGGTTGTGTCCCTAGCCAGGTCGGATCATTCCGGACTGGTCGGCCACCTGTGAAGAGCTCCTGTCTTTTGCTAATAAAAGCTTTGGTTTGGATCAACAAGCCTTTGATTCTTTCGACGAGGTCTACAGTGGGACGTGTAGTACAGCTCTGCTTCAACTCTAACACTACCTACTGTCTTGGTAGAATAAACCCAGATAAGTTCAGATCCCCCGATCCGCCTTCGACACATTGACACAGATGAAGGGCTCGGAAAGACAGCTTTAATCGTCTGTGTAAAAGATGTAATTGAGTTAAAAGCTCAGAACTAGGCCTTTGCCCCACCACATCCACGCTGACCTCTCCACCCACCCACACTCACCCTAGTTACTCGCATTAGGAACATAGGCTTCTATTGCCTTGACTCCTAAAGTGTCTGTCTGAGTGCCTATTAAGATCATCACTTCTGGTTGTGTGTTCCAGATATTGAACATTCTCTGCATGTTGCTCTTAGAATGCCTAACTAAGAAACCTCCTTTCAGAATAAACAGTTGAAAAGACAAACAAAAAACTGTACTGAGCTTACACTGAACATGAATATATAGATCTTAAATCATTTTACTTTATTGTCAGTCCACAGAGCTACTTGAAAGTCAATAGCATTGAAGATAACTAATCCCACCCCCACCCCACCCCCCGCCCAACTTTATAGATAAAGCCTCTGACTGGGGTGGCACTTACTAAGCCGGGATAAAGAGAAAATTTAAGAGAGTCACCCCAACGGCGAGCAGCATCAACCAGCTCTTAATCCTGGGCAATGCCATCGCTGTTTCACACAACTTTATTCAAACATCTGCTACATGCAAAGACAGTCAAGACCCTCCACTGGCTGAATATTTCCTCCCATCTTCACCAAAAGTTTATGCATGACTTACTTCAGAGAACATTTAATTTTACCATTTTAATGTTGTTTAGTTTATTCTTATTAATTTTACTTTTTATTTATTTTCTTTCACTTTTTTTTGCCAAATGCTTGAGGCTGCTTGCTTGCTTGAATCCTGCATACCAGGGATTTTACTGTGTAACTTTTAGGCCTCAACTTTGAACTAAAAACAATTGTAATGAGGTTGAAATTCTGTGTTTTTCATGATTATGTGTAGTTTACAATGGTTCAACGCAGTGCCATCTTTGTTGAACCGGATTATGTTATTATGCAGGTACAGCAAGTAAGTGGAAAAGCTCACAGAATCATATCATTAATTAATAGGGGAACTGACTGGCAAAGTAAGGGTGATATGCTCCACTTATTTAAGGAATTGGTGAGGCCACAGCTGGAGCATTGGGTACAGATTTACTCTCCTCATCTCGGGACGGATGTTAATATAATGAATAGCAATTCAGAAAAGGTTGAAATGAATGATACCTGGTCCAGGTGCGCTGCTTTATGAACAAAGGTTGGACAGAGTTTTTGTGAATAGATCTAGAGTTTTCAGAAATGTGTCTCTGAAAGTGCAGCGATCATCATCTCTGATTATTTTGAAGGAAGTGATTGGTAACTTCTTGACAAAAATAGGGTGAAATATTACTTTGGCTGAATGAGTAGGTGGTGTTGAAGGTTAGGGTTAGGGTTAAGATCAACCATGATTCTTATCACGTGGTACAACAGGCTTAAGGTGGTGAATAGGCCAACCCATTGTCCTACTCATTAATGGGCATAAAGATAGCAGGGAAACACCTTTTGAAGCATCTCTGTCGCAATGCCTTTCTTTCAGGAATCAATGTACCAGGCATCAGTCTTCTCTCTGTGACTACCCTCAGCTTTACAGAGAAATTCAAAAGGATGGGTGATTGATCTGCTTGTCAGAGACAGGACATATACCCCAACCTTTTGAGAAATATGTTATAGAATTATGTTATTATTATTATATTTCTTTTGGTAAAGTTACTGGGTGGGTTTAGACAGGGTAAGACACACCACCCATTCATGTTAACAGATAAGAAAGGTCCTCCAGAAACAAAGTGTCTGGTAAGTCAAAGTCAAGCAGAAGCCAACAAAGCCTTATCATTGTTCAGTTAAAAGACATAAAATTAGAGGGATTGTTCTATAGAAGGCAATAAATGTTTGCTGGAGAAACACCTGTGTAAACATAAGTCTTTTACTTCATGACCAGTGATGACATTAGAGACCATTGGCATGAGTTGTGTTTTTAAACTTAAGAGCCAGTGATGATGTCATAACATGTGATTGGGATACTTCAAGAATGCATCTTTAATATTTAAGCTTTCTTCATCTGAAGTCAGGATGCAGTAACCTACAATGAAAGAGGTAGTGTTGTGCATTCTCCCTTTGACAAGGAAGGAACACAGAATCAGTGGATTTGAGGGAAAGGGCCACTTTGACTGTCTCTTTGTCAAGTGAGGCCAGTTCTGCATGCTCATTTGTAATGGTCACTTCATTTAACCCTTGCCTGGGTTGGTGAAATCATGTGAAACACAAGTTCCGCAACCTCCATGCAAGAGAGGGGAATTGGGAAAAAAAGCAAATCTACAAGAGTTTGTAAGTTTGGGGGTGAATGGCATGATGGCATAAGGACAAAATGTTGAAAACGCCTCTCTTCGCAGAATTAATCAATATCTGACTTTTAATTTTTTTTAAGTTTAAGTAACTTTTAAAAAAAATTATAGAGGTCTCAAAAGATGGCTACAAAAAATCCAGAACACAAACTGCAAATAAATTGGCTGTAACTGAAGTTACTTTGATGGAAGAAACTGGGCCTACCTTGAAGACTTAGCCTCCGATTCTGGTTCCTCTCCAGCCCCAAATGTCGAAGGTTCCTCAGGTAAGGATTCAGGCTCCAGCTCCACCTTCTTCGTGAGCTGGGGAAGATTGCAGTGGAACACAGAAGAAGACTACGTAGGTGACTGTGGAAACAATGCGCATGCATGCTACGGAAGTGATTGAGTCGGAGTCTGTGGACCCAACACCGTCTGTGATTTCAGGTTAAACAAGGGCAAAGCAAAAAAAAACAACCTACAGTTTCAGCCCTTGGCAACTTCAATGGAGGAGGAAGAAGAAGAACCACAAGTAGAAGAAGCCTTCTGCCACAATCACAGCAAGAAGAATCCAAAGAAGGAGGAGTATATTATGCTACCCCAAAACCTCTTGACCACAGATTTTTGATGATGTCTGAAAAAATTGACTCAATTAGTGAAAAAATGGATGCAAATTTGCTGAAGTGAAAACAGATTTTGCTACTCAACTGGGAGCTATTAGAGAAGAAATGACTGTAATGAAGACAGATATGGCAAAGTTTAATAAATCTGTCGATAAAATTAAAGTTCAAAAATTTGAAAAAGACTTTCAGGATTGTCATATGGAGGTAAAAGAATGTAAAGTTACAGTTAACAAGATAGAAGTTTTTTTTATGATGTGGGAAATTCAGAAAAAAGGATTTATTGCAAAAAAGTTGATATGTTGGTAAATGAGTAGAAGAAACAATAAGAATTTTTTTGGTTTGCCTAAGCACTTTGAAGGAGATAATCCAGTAATTTTTTTTTCAAATTTCGCTGCCTGAAATTTTGAGACCAGAGAATTTTCCACATGGAATGGAACATGATAGAGCATATAGAGCTCTAAGGAAAAAAAAACATATCTGGGACAACCGCCATGATCTACTTTGATTAAATGTTTACGCTACCAAGATAGGGAAAAGATTTTAAAAAAGGCAGTTCAAAAATCCAGAGAACAACAAACCTCTTAATGATTCAGAATAATAGAGTATTTTTTTAGGCAGATTTGAAATTGTCAAAAGAAAAAAAGATTTCAATTCAGCAAAATCAGTTGTGTAGAAGAAGGGATATGAATTTGCTTTTTAATACCCAGCAGTTCTTAAAGTTTTTTATGGACAATATCAACCTCAATTTTTTGCTAATGAGTCTGAAGCCTTGGGATTTGCCAATTCATTACCTAATATTAAGCAGAATGGAGGCAGCCTTCAATATCTCAACAAATGGAAGAGGATCAAGAAAAATTAAAAGGAGGGATTTCACCTGGAAGTCAGCCAACTGAGGCTCAAGTTGAAATTGATGATGATCAAATTAATAGAGACCTTGAAGAAGCTTATTCTACTTGACTGATTGAAATTAGATATTGATATTCTGTCTGGGGGACATGGATTCTCTATTTTTCCCACTTTCCTCTTCTGAGGGCTCATGCCACCAGTGTCGAGGGCCACTTCTCATATTAAGGGAGTTAGCACTGACTTAATCAGCACTTTTGGGGTTTTAAATTTTTTTAATATAATTTTTTTACTTTTGGGGTTTCTTACTTTCTATCTTCAGAGATGTTATGTTTTGAATGTTGGCTCTGAAGCTGGAATGACCTGGGGTGGAGAGGAGAGTTGAATATTTTTTAAATTAAAATATGGTAATATGCTCAATGTGAATGGGCTCAATGATCCAATTAAAAGGAAGATATTTTTAGCTTATATTAAGAGGTTGAAAGTAGATATTGCTTTTTTACAAGAAAATTATTTAACAGAGAAAGAACATCAAAGTTAAAGAGGGAATGGATTGGTGAAGTTATAGTTTCAATGTTTAACTCTAAAATGTGAGGAGTAGCTATTTTAATTAATATAAAATTGCCATTTAAATTACAATAAAGTTATTGATCTTTTTGATAGATTTGTGTTGATAAATTGTCAAATCTGTTCAGAATCTTGTATTTTTATGAATGTGTATGCTCCTAATATATATGATGGAAAATGTATTCAAGATGCTTTTCATAAATGGAAATATAATAATTGGTGGAGACTTTAATTCTTGTTTGGATCCAATTTTAGATAAATCTACAAAATCTTTAATGAAAATGAAAATGGCTAAAATAATAATGTCATTAATGGAAGAGTTACATTTGGTAGATATTTGAAGGAAATTGAATCCTCGAGAGAGAGAGATTATTCATTTTATTCTTATTGGCTTGATTCTTATTCTAGAATAGAATTTTTTTCTTAATTTCAACTCAATTACAAGGAAGGATTGAGTATGAATACTATAAACCTAGAATTGTATCAGACCATTCACTGTTATTGATGTCATGTTCAAGATCTAATAGAATCAAAACAGTTTATAGATGGAGATTTAACTCATCGTAAGCTCTGCATACCAAACTGCATGAGTTTTTCATGCTCTGCTGGGACCAAGGAAAGCTGCCTCAGGACCTTCGTGATGCCATCATCATCACCCTGTACAAAAACAAAGGCGAGAAATCAGACTGCTCAAACTACAGGGGAATCACGCTGCTCTCCATTGCAGGCAAAATCTTTGCTAGGATTCTCCTTAATAGACTAATACCTAGTGTCGCCGAAAATGTCCTCCCAGAATCACAGTGTGGCTTTCGCGCAAACAGAGGAACTACTGACATGGTCTTTGCCCTCAGACAGCTCCAAGAAAAGTGCAGAGAACAAAACAAAGGACTCTACATCACCTTTGTTGACCTCACCAAAGCCTTCGACACCGTGAGTAGGAAAGGGCTTAGGCAAATAATAGAGCACCTCGGATGCCCCCCAAAGTTCCTCAACATGGTTATCCAACTGCAAGAAAATCAACAAGGTCGGGTCAGTTACAGCAATGAGCTCTCTGAACCCTTCTCCATTAACAATGGCGTGAAGCAAGGCTGAGTTCTTGCACCAACCCTCTTTTCAATCTTCTTCAGCATGATGCTGAAACAAGCCATGAAAGACCTCAACAATGAAGACGCTGTTTACATCTGGAACCACACGGATGGCAGTCTCTTCAATCTGAGGTGCCTTCAAGCTCACACCAAGACAGAAGAGCAACTTGTCCGTGAACTACTCTTTGCAGACGGTGCCGCTTTAGTTGCCCATTCAGAGCCAGCTCTTCAGTGCTTGATGTCCAGTTTTGCGGAAACTGCCAAAATGTTTGGCCTGGAAGTCAGCCTGAAGAAAACTGAGGTCCTCCATCAGCCAGCTCCCCACCATGACTACCAGCCTCCCAACATCTCCATCGGGCACACAAATCTCAAAAGAGTCAAGCAGTTTACCTACCTCAGCTACACCATTTCATCTGATGCAAGGATCAACAAAGAGATAGACAACATACTCTCCAAGGCAAATAGCGCCTTTGGAAGACTACACAAAAGAGTATGGAAAAATAATCACTTGAAGAAACACACAAAGATCAGCGTGTACAGAGCCGTTGTCATACCCACGCTACTGTTCGGCTCTGAATCATGGGTCCTCTACCAGCATCACCTACAGCTCCTAGAACGCTTCCATCAGCGCTGTCTCCGCTCCATCCTCAACATTCATTGGAATGACTTCATCACCAACATCGAAGTACTCGAGCTGGCAGAGTCCCCAAGCATCGAATCCACGTTGCTGAAGATCCAACTGCGCTGGGTGGGTCACGTCTCCAGCATGGAGGACCATCGCCTTCCCAAGATCATGTTCTATGGCGAGCTCTCCACTGGCCACTGAGACAGAGGTGCACCAAAGAAGAGGTACAAGCACTGCTTAAAGGAATCTCTTGGTGCCTGCCACATTAACCACCGCCAGTGGGCTGATATTGCCTCAAACCGTGCATCTTGGCGCCTCACAGTTTGGCGGGCAGCAACCTCCTTTGAAGAAGAGCACAGTGCCCACCTCACTGACAAAAGACAAAGGAGGAAAAATCCAACACCCAACCCCAACCAACCAATTTTCCCTTGCAACTGCTGCAACCGTAGCTGCCTGTCCCGCATCGGACTTGTCAGTCACCAATGAGCCTGCAGCAGACGTGGACATTACCCCTCCATAAATCTTCGTCCGCAAAACCAAGCCAAAGAAGAATTAGGAAATGTTGAATTTTGTGATTTTATGAGAAGTCAAATACAGATGTATTGAAATACAAATATTAATTCAGTTGATAATAAATTTGTTTTATGGAATGCATTAAAATCTTATCTAAGAGGTCAAATAATAAATTATTTGACTAAAATTAAGAAAAAATATCTTAAGGAAGTAGATAAATTAGAGAAGGAAATTATAATTTTGGAAAAAAAATAACAAAAACCCTTCTGGAATAAAGGTTAAAATTGGTAAATAAAAAATGCATTATAATTCAATTCACTTGTAGGATTAAGAAATTAATTGATAGAACTAAACAAAAATATTATGTATTAGTAGGTACAATCAGCCAATAAGTGTGCCTGACCAGACAATTATATGCAACAGTGGTTTACTACAGGTGTCTCCACATCACTTTTGAGTCTTTGCCGCCTCCTTCCCCACATTTGAATCTGTCTGACTTTCCCTATTCTTATTAATTTCCAGCTATCACCCATCAGCTGCTGTCTCTCAGCTCGACCCCGTGCCTCGCACCACTTGGCTTCATCAGCACATCCCTCTCCTCACCAATTGGTCATCGGCCCCTGCCTCATGCACCTCTTTATTTTGGAATTATCACCTCTCTTCACTCTCAGTGCTGCCAAGGAGTTCAATCCAAAATGTCAACTCTCTCTTCACCTCCATGGAGGCTGCTTGGCCCTCCAGCAGTTTGTCTTTTGTATAAAAACAGTGCACCCAGTTTTCTAAAATTAATTTGGAAGTTCAGAAATATATATTTGGCCTTTAAAATCTATTAGATTTCTATCATTATCTTAAGATTTAGAGTCATTCAGGAATCTTGGAGCTGTGTTGTCCCTCTTCTTTAAGGCGTTGATTGATTCATACATGGCAACTTTGAACCTTACTTAGAGGAAGAGGTTTTGAGTTTTTTTTCCTTCCTTTGTTTTGTGTTTTTCTGTTGTTGTTATGTTTTATTTCATTATTAAGAATGTGCTCGATTTCTGAATTATGATCATATTAATAATCTATTTTTCTAATGTTGTAGCACAATATATAATTGCTTTTATTTTAATATTTTAAAGGAAAAAAAAATTCTTCTGTGCATTGTGTATCAGGGCAAACCCTCAGAAGATCAAGGTGAATAGTTATCTCTTATAGATGCAGCTTGGAGGCGGGAGACTGCATTATTTAGTTATTGACCTGTATTGAAGTTTCTGACCAAGCCAAGTTCATGTGTGTTGACTGTTGAAATTAAATGAGTGTGTGCCTAGCTCAAAGATATCAAATGTACACCTGAGTATCCAAATGGGAAATTGTGAGTGGAATGTTCTGTGTGTCTCCTGAAATATTAGTTGAGGCTACACATTGTATGATCCTGAAAGCACCTTTAACCCAACGCAAACACAAACCAGAGATGAGCTTGCATTGATTGTGGAATTATGCGTAGTCAGTTTCTGTAATTCTGCTGAAACCAAATCGAGGTCTGAAACAAGGATTCTACTGTAGAGACTTGATCCAAAAACTAGCTATTACAGAGGTAACATGTCCACACAGGAACATGGACACACACACACACACACACACACACACACACACACACACACACACACACACACACACACACACACACACACACACACACACACACACACTTCCAAATCAACTTGAGATTATCTGATTCTGATAGGAAAATATTTTCACATCAATGTACTAGGCATCAGTCTTCTTTCTGCGACTACCTTCAGCTTTACAGAGAAATCCAAAAGGATGGGTGATTAATCGGCTTGTCAGAGACAAGTTCATAATTTAAATATTTAATGATAGCGGCATGCTTAGAATTTGCAGAAGGGACTGCAGGCTAGATTTCCCTGTATCACCTGAAGGAAATTAAGAGAGATCAGATCCTTCACTCTGACTCTTGGGGAGAAGAAGGGAAAACCTCCACCCTAATGGTCTACCTCCCTTACGAACCGACCTGAGTCCACCTCACACCACTACTGCAGAAGAGTTCACTCAGTTATTCCCCAGGCCATATTTTCTCACCAGTGCATCAGGCATCTGTCTTCTCCTTTCAACTACCCACTGCTTTTCAAAGAAATATAAAGTAATAATTTCTCCACCAGGCTGTGGGGAAGGTTTTGACACGGTTAGGGTTGTGGTTAGCATGATTCAATTACAGCACAAATGGCTCAGGTTTGAATACAGCACTGTCTATAAGGAGTTTGTGTGTTCTCCCCATGTCTGCATGGGTTTCCTCAGGGTGCTTGGTTTCCTCCTACCCTTCAAAATGTATGTGGACAGTATTGGTCCATTTGGTAGGCAGGGCCAGAAGGACCTGTTAACATGTTGTACACCTAAATGTAAAATATTTCATGTTGCAACATGTGTGTCTTTTGGCCCACATTGGGCACTGATAAGTTTCAATAGTGCATTTGAAAAATATGCTATTTATGAGCATAAAATAACAGAAAACTTCAGATGAAGGAATCAAACGAACATTTTTCAATGACCAATAACTTCATAATATAGTGCAGAAATGTAGTAGTATTTTTAGAGTCAATCCCATCTCATCCTATGCCTCTGTCTTTGGTTTCCAGGTTAAACTGGACCACACATATGATGGACCACTTCTCAATTCTTTGACCTTAACACGGCTTGGGTGTCTCCAAATCGAGTTAAGTTTATCATCATCTGATTGCACAAGTACAGCCCAATGAAACAGCGTTCTCCGATCCTCGTTACAAAACATGCAGACACAAAACCAAACATAAACACATATACACATGCAAGACAAGTATTTCACCTATACAAATAAATAAATATTGTTTTGTACATATGAGAGTCTTGGATGGTTAGATGGTTAGTGTGAGCAGTTCCTTTGGTCTTTCAGCATTCTCACTGCCCATGGGAAGAAGCTGTACCTCAGCAATCTGAATTGTTTACCCTTACTAGAGCCTGCATAAAAGAGGAGGGAATGTCACTTAATATTTATGTGGACTCTTGTTATGTCTTCAGTGTAGTACATGATTTTGGAACCTTAGGCAACATCAAGGGTTTTTGACATCCTCAAGGACCCCTATCAGAAATGCTGCTCTTGTTGCTAACCTGCTGGCATCCCTCTCCCAGCCTACCCACCTCACAATTATAGAATGCAATGCCCATTCCAAAGTCCAGTGCGAATGGCTATGCAGATGCAACAGCGGAAGTTACAGCTGTTAGCGGTACCCCCACCGTTTATTCGGAAAGCGATAAACTGCTTGTACATAGTATGGTCCTGCCTGCTACAGGAGATGCAGTAACATTTCAGGGGGATGCCCCTGCTAATTTGAAAAACCTCTGGAAATGGTAGTTGGTGTGGGGTGCCAAAGATCCAGAAACTTGATTATGGACCATGGACTAGTTAATGCGCCTGATGCATTTTTACCTGTACTGCTTAATTATATACATGCAATGACTCCTTGGAGAGAAGAGGGAATAGGAGGAGTGGCACATTAGTTTTTGAGAAAAGGGGCACAGGAATGTATTATCTCTCATTTAAATAATCCTGATAAAGCAATTAAGTGCCCTCCGGGTAGGACACGAATGCCTACCATTTGAGTTTATATAGGCTGGTTTTATTGAATTGCTTAGAGGCTTAGAGTACGTAGCTATAAGCATTGTCTTGTTATCATTGATCTACCTCATGTCTTGAAAAAAGCTGAAGTAAATTTTTATTCTTATTTATATCCACTTTATGAATGTACAAACTTGGATGCAGGTGTAAAGAAAGCAACGAGTAATACAAAGCAAATTGGAAATTGTTGTGCTGTTGTGACATGCTATAAACAGTTTAGCTGGCCAGGCTTTTAATTTTTTATATCAGTGTTCTTGCAGAGAACCTTCAAAAACAATGCAATTTAGAACAGTTTATCCTCAGAACAATTTAAGTAAACATGGCAAATGTTTTAGCAATGTGGAAAACTTATTAATTATGTACACTGTACTCTCAAATCCAAAATTATCTCCAACTCAAAAATTAATGTGAACTTAACTCTTTTATAAAGGAGACAAGACTCTAGAGTCCAGCAAATAGGCTTCTACTACACATGGTTGCAGCTCTTTGATTAAATTGAGAGCCGAAATGCAACAGTTACATTTCCATTCATTTACTTCCCTCTGTGCTTAAATATTATTATTTTTTAAATTAATTTACCATCTGGTGATACAAATAAGGGTCAATGGTTTACATAATTTCCACTCTCAATCAGAGCAAGGAACCACACCACCTAGGGCACGCTTTATTCTCGCTGCTGCCCTCAGGAAAGAGGTGTAGATGCCACAAAACTCGCACCACCAGGTTCAGGAACAGCTGCTCCCCCTCCACCATCAGACTCCTCAACAACAAACTCAATCAGGGACTCATTTAAGGACTGTTAATTTGCATATTATTTGATATTGAATATTGATTTTCTGTATCGCACACTTGGCACTTCCTTCTTGCTTACATTTCTCTCTCTTCTATATGTTCCTTTTCTTGATTACAGTTTACATTACCAATATGTGCAATATACCAATATGATCCTAAATTTGAACTTTTTAGTTTGAACAGTTCCTTTCAGAAATATTTACCTATGGTCCCAGGAGTTATTTTGATCATGAAGAGATTGCAATGTATCAAAAATCAGAGACCAAGAAGGCAAATTGCTTCTGCTGCAGTTGTGTTTGAAGCTCTAAAGTATTCTGCAGCCAAGTACTAACATCATTCAACTTGATGAAGATCAAAATGTACGCTATTAGAGAAAAAGCGTATAAAAAAAACTTACGACTTGTGATGTTTTGATTTTCGATCTATTTAGAAAAAAAACCTTTGTAGATATTGTTATACACAATCTTTATTGAATCTAACCTTGTTGCAACTCAATGAGAAACATCTTCACTTCTGTTATTGTTCTGCAGGGATGTATAAAAAGGAATGCCTGAAATGCTGTTGATCTCAGGCCTGAAACATTGGTTAACCTGTAGCATACATGCTACACGAAGTGCGGAGTAAGAACGACACACACACAGTCAAGTCGAAGTTTAAAACTGATTTATTGCTGTGCCAGCTCTGTCTATATTCACTCCTTGCCTGTGACGACAGGAGTGATGTCATTGCAGTTCCGGGCTCTGACTGGCCAGCATTTCCGTCACTGCCTGCTGATTCCCGCCATGCGGGAGGTCAACAGCTCTTTGTCCCTGCGGGTCCTTCACAATCACCATGTTTGCCGGCCATTTTGTGAGCCGGGTCGTGATTTGGTTCGTGGGCCACTACAACCCCTTACTTCTGTGTGACTCACTTAGCTTCTCCTGCACTTTTGAGCATTCATCTACAATTCTAGTGTCTGCAGACTTTCACAGTATCACAAGATATCAAAATATAAGAGCAGAAGAAGGTCAATTGGCCCGTCGAGTTTGCTCTGCCGACTCATCATGAGCTGATCCTTATCACTCAGCCCCACTTCCCGGCCTTCGCTCCTTAACCCTTGATGTCCTGTGTTAGAGCCAAAGGCTTGTTGTTTACCATTGTCGGTTTGGCTGCAAGTGTCGGCAGTGTCCCAGGCTCCAGAGGCTGCACTAGTTCTATTTGAATCGGTGCACACGAGCTATTCACTGGGAGTTGGTGCATGTGTTGGGGTTTTGGGCAGTTAGCAGTTAGTTAGCTGTGTTGACTATAATGGCAGAAAAGAGGGTTAAAACGTTGTAACAAGTTGTTTTGTGTTAATTAATAAACTGTTTTAAAACTCACCTGGACTTGGTCGTGAATTATTCCAATGTGTCAAAGTAAAGCGACCATTAACCTCCAAGCAGATTTTTTTAATGGATAGTAATCGCTGCCTCCTGACTAATCAAATACCTGTCAATTTCTGTCTTAAATACAACTAACAGCCTTGCTTCCACTGCTGCCTGTGGCAACAATTTCCACAGACTCAGTACCTCTTACTAAAGAAGTTTCTCCGCACATCTGTTTTAAACTGACCCCCTTTTATCCTGAAATGGTGGCCTCTTGTCCTGGACTCTCCTACCATGGGAAACAACTTTGTCACATCTAACCTGTCCAGGCTCTTCAGCATTCAAAATGCTTCTATATGGTCCCCCCTTAACTGTATGTACTCCAATGAGTACAGTCCAAGAGCCAGCTTTCCTAAATAATGGCTTACATATTGTGTGTGGCTGCATAAGGTCATTCATTTGTCTGCTGAATATTTTTTTTTGATTCATTGGAGACACAATTTTACAAGGTGAGTAATTATTTACAATCTAAAGGCATTAAATTCTCCCATCATAATCAATCCCCATTCACTAGTACAATGAGACCATGCTATTGCAAGACTTGTGGGTTCACTGCCTGACCATGCAGAGCTCAGATCTGGCAGCTCCTAGTTAAGTGTATATTTGTCTGGATTTGTATATGTCTCATCAGGATATGATAAAATAGTTGGTGTAGATTTGACAATTCACATCAATCAAGGGTCACAAGAGGAGTCCTATGAACTCACCTTATGATGTATAATTGCTCTACATATCATGTTAAAATTATTTAAATATTGTATAATAATTCCACATTCAAACACTTATTAATATTTGATCACAGAGGATATCACTGCTTGGATTATTGGTTCCACAGTGACATGCATTGCTTTAAATACCAGCCTGGTCCACCGGCTGTTGCTAGGGACTCACACTGTGACGTTGCCTGAGCCATCTGATGCTTGTTTGACTTCTAATGTAAAGAGCTGTTCATGACACTTGCAAATTGGCACATTCCGGTCCAGGTCTAGGAACTGAAGATTGATGCAGCCACTGCAAAGACTAAGGTTTAAAACACTCCTACCCCTGCATTCTGAAGAAGTACAAATCATGTCAGAAAAAAAAAAAATTAGTTCAACTGTTTGCTCAAGAAATATACATAAATAAAACCTCTTCAAGCAGGTAGAAGCATTCAGTGGTTCAGAGTTTCTAATGGACCTGCCTCTGTTTGTTACCTTCTGGAAACTTCTGTATTCCTTGGAGTTGAACTCCCAAGCCAGGCTGTGATGCCACTTGTCAGTATATTATCCACAATACACCTGCCAGAGTATTTAATGGCCTGTCAAACCTCCTTTGTATACCTAGATGTGGCAGCACCAGGAGAGGTCTTCGGAAATCCGAGTATAGTACATATTCTGTACATATTTTGTGATTAAAGTAATATTTCTTAAACAAAAGTACCACAATTGGCATCATTTGAAGGTCAGAACAGTGCTAGATTATCCTAGGATTCAGCATAAAAATGTTTGTTTGCTCTAATGCTTTCAAAAATATGAAAAAAATGCAGATTCCATATCAGCATGATTTATGCTTGAGCAATGGAAGACATTAAATGTACAAGGATGCACTGCTTAATGTCTGTTCGGGTAATGTACTACCACATATACATCCTTGGTCCCATAATTATTCGGTTATCATGAGCAAGTCCGGAGCAATTTAGGAAAAGCAATTGCTAGCTATAGAAAATGGTCTACTGTATACCCAACTGATCCCACTGCCCCGTTCTCCCCACACCCCTTTATCAGTCCCCAAACTGATCCCATTGCCAGCAGCGTGCTCTCCCTACAACCCTGAATCAATATCCACACTGATCCCATTGACCCGCTCTCTCCCCACAGCCCCATGCCAGTCCCCACACTGAACCCACTGTCGTGCTCTCTCCCCACAGCCCCATGCCAGTCCCCACACTGATCTCACTGCCTCATTCCTGTATATGAGATGTTCACCATGTTGATACCAGAGATGAGGGGGTTAACCTATGAAGAGAGATTGAGTCATCTGGGACTTTACCCACTGAAATTTAGAAGTACAGGTACACGATCCTTTATCCGGACATCTAAAATCCAGAAAGATCCAAAATCTGGCAAGTGGGGACCGGCATTTGAGGGAGGTGGCTGAAGGACTGGCGGTTGGGGGAGACTGCTGGGCGGACGAGGGACTGGTGGCCAGGCAAGACATCCGGGAGGCCAAAGGACCGGTGGTTAGAGGAGGTGGTTGGGCAGCGGTCAAGGGAGACATCTGGGTGGCCGAGGGACCGGCGTTTGAGGGAGGTGGCTGAGGGACCGTGGTTGGGGGAGACAGCCGGGTGACTGGAAGGGGGTGGGGGTGGATAGGTATCACAATTTGGGTGGGCTTTCCGAAATCCGAAAAAATCCAAAATTCAGAACACACTGTCCCCCAAGGGTTCTGGATAAAGGATCGTGTACCTGAGAAGGGATCTTATTGAAGCATATAAAATTATGAAAGTCATAGATAAGATAAAGGTAGGTAAGTGTTTTTCCTTGATGGGGGAGAATAGAACTAGGGGGCATAGCGAGAGATTCAGGGTAGTAGATTTAGAATGGAGATGAGGAGGAACTGCTTTTCCATAGATTCACCACCCATTGAAACAGGGAAAGTTACCTCAGTAAATGTATTTAAGACCAAAATGGATAGATTTTTACACAGTAAGGTATATAGGGAAAGGACAAATAGATGGAGATGAGTCGATCAATAGATCCACCATGATCACATTGAATGGCAGAGCAAGTTTGACAGGCCAGATGGTCTATTCCTGCTCCTATTTCTTATGTTCTTCTGCTCCATCCTTGTGCACAGCTCACTGATGGATATCTGGGGATCAGGATTCTCCAAGGCTCCAATGAAAAGATTGATTTCAGAGGAAAGGAAGATCTGCTGCAACAAAAAGATTTACAGAAGACATGAAAATAGTATGTGTATTGACAGACAGCAGATATGCAGGGTATTGTTCAACATACAGGAATACATTTTAAAGCCACATATTATTGCCATTCTCACTGCAAAATTACAGGGTTAATGTTTAGTTTCCTTTCACATCTGGTCAGAGTGGATTAACCAGGAGCAAACAAAGGGCAGGGATCATTCTGCCTGATTTTAAAAAAGGTAGGATTTGAGTGGAGATGAACTCAAACAAGAGGCACATGATCATAGCTGATGTTTTATTTTAATTTCCTTTCTTGCTGTGAAAGTAATATATGTTCATTTTACCTCTTCAAAGCCAGTGATTAAGACATTGGGGACAAACTAAATCAGTTTTTAAACCAATGATTCACATTTTTTTTCTTTCCACTCACATACCACTTTAAGTAATCCCGAGGCCATCAGTGCCCTATGATTGGTAAGGGATGGTTTAAGGTGGTATGTGAGTGAGAAGGGAAGGTTGAGAAACAATTGCTCAAGACCCGTTTGTTACTAAATATTGAGAAAAATTGTCATTGGCCCATTTCCCTTGGAGTTATGAAACCATGTACATAATGAGTCAATGAGGCATGATTAAAACAGTGGTTTTCAAACTTTTTCTTTTCACCCACATACCACCTTAAGCAATCCCTTACTAACCACAAAACATCTATGTCATAGGGAATACTTAAAGTGGTGTGTGAGTGGAAAGAGAAAGGTTGAGTACCACCTGCCTTAAATGAAAGACCTTTTCATATAAATGTTAGTGTATCTTTTGGGACAATTAAAATGCATTGATTCTCCATGATATTTTTTTTGAAATTTTAGTGTTCAATGACTTTACTTGAGAAAAAATCAGGGTTAACTACAGGAAAGGTGCAAAGATTGGAAAAGTGCAAAGATGATTTACTCGGATGTTGCCAGGAATTCAGGAACTAAGTTTCAGGGGAAGATTAAACAGGTTAGGACTTTATTCCCTGGAATGTGGAAGAATGAGGGGGGATTTGATATGATGGGTATAGAGAGAGTAAATACAAGTAGAGTTTTTCCACTGAGGGTAGGTGAGATAGAAACCAGAGGACATGGGGCAAGGGTGAAAGGGGAAAAGTTTTGGGGGAACATTAGGAGGAACTTCATCCCACAGAGAGTAGTGGGAGTGTGGAACGAGCTGCCAGCTGAAATGATGAATGCGGGCTCAGTTTTCACAGTTAATAAAATTTGGACAGGTACATAAATGGGAGATGTATGGAGGGATATGGAATGTGTACCGGTCAGTGAAACCAGGCAGAATTATAGACTGAGGCCCGTTTTCTGAGCTGTAATGTTCTATGGTTCTAACAGGAGAACCATCTATTTCCTGAATGTTGGAAATTATGTTAAATAATACATCAGCAAAGGTTAACAATCTGATTTTTTAGGGGGTGGGAGGTTGGAAATTGCACTCTTTGACAGTTTATCCATAATATAAAGTATGTTATGTGGTTGGGTGCTTGGGAAAATAACCTTATCAATGAAAGCCAGCTGTGTCAGTCCAGAGCTGTTGTACAGTATGTTTCTTCTCATTGATTCTCATCCTATTGTAGCTACTGTTACTCCACCTGCTCCAGCTGTTCCATCATTTTTCCTTAAATATTACCAATAATGCTAAGCCAGATGATATCACAGTTATCTGAAGTATTTATTTGGCACAATAAAATCTGGCGCAGACTGTAAGAGGTTTATCTATTCTCTCCAAGTCTGCGTGTGTTTCGTCTGGGTGTTCTGACTTCCTCCACCCTTCAAAGCATATGGGGATTGGAGGTCATTTGGGTTTTTTGGGTGGCGCGAGCTGTACCCTAACCTTAATACCTTAATGTCCAAATTAACAATTTTTTAAAAAATTCTCTTTGCGTTTCAACCTGCATTAATACTTTTACAACACTAATAGGAACTCAGGAGCTATTTGTTTTTTTTTAAACGTTATTGATTTGTTCAAAATACAGATAATAAGTAACATATATAACAATAAACAAAGCATGAATGTTATATTTTATATATATAAAAAAAAGAAAGAAAGAAAAGGAAAGAACTCCCCCCCTCTTTCAGCCAACTCTCCTAAGGAGAGCCATAAAGAAAAAAGAACAAAATAAAGAAAAGTAAAGCATACATATAAAAATCTAGTCAATATAAATCAAAATGTAAATATTCTGAATATAACAACCACCTATTAATAAAAAAAGATAGTTATCCACGAAACATATGTAATTTTTTTTCCATTATTAAACAATATTTCATCTCATTATGCCAAAAGTCTCAATTTTAATCATTTCAGTTAAAATCATATCTCTACCAAACACGTTTTATCAAAGATCGAACTTGATAAAAATACGCTTATGCTTAATCGGACTGTTTAAACCCTGAACATTAAAAGTAGCAAACTTCAACTTTGACATATCCACTATTATTACTAAAAACTAATAATATCAATATATAAAGACTCAGATCAATGTAAATAGGCCCTAATATAGGAGAAAAAGAAACCACAAATTAAAGTCTAAATAAAATGAAAATTAAAAAAAATAAAAAGAACCCCCCACCAAAAAAAACTACCAAAATGTAGTATTCCCTAAATAAAAGTTGGGTGTGGATCACCCACCAGTGGCTGATGACTAGTAGAACATAGAGCAAATTTCTCCCTCCCCAGCCAAACAAAGAATAACAACAAGACATCATAATGACTTAAAAAGAAAATAAAAATAATAAAGTTCTTCTATTCATCCAAGAAATTCCAGACTCGCCGACCCCATTTCAAGGAAACAGACTCTTTCCATTCCCATTTCTCCCATTCTGAGGATTCTTCCATTTCCAGAACAACCAGATTTTTCTTTAGGAGACAATGGTGGGCTACGTCTTTGTCCTCTTACATCTGGCAACGAGTCAGCAAAACTCATTGTATCACACTCATTCTCAAAAAACTGAGATTGAAAGTCTCCACAAAACACCTTCAACACTGCCGGATAGCGAAAAGTAGACTTATAACCTTTACGCAACAAAACTTCTTTAACTGGATTAAATAGACGCCTACAACTGAATAACCTCTTGACTCAAATCAGGTTAGAAAAAAACTCTACTATTCTGAATCATTAATGGAGCTTGTCATTGTCTCGTGTTTTGCACTGCTATACGAAGTATCGTTTCTCTGTCCAAATAATTCAAACATCATATTATCACAGGTCTCGGTGGTTGACCAGGCAGAGGTCTTCTTAAGGCTCTATGAGCTCTTTCCAATACCAGGCCTCCAGAGAAAAATTCCTGCCCCAGTATTTGTGGAATCCATTCGGTAAAAAAATGAAGAGGATCTTGTCCTTCTATACCTTCTGGCAAACCAACAATCTTCACATTATTCCTTCTACTTTGATTCTCCAAATAATCTACTTTCCTCTCTAACTCCCTCTCACGTTCTCGCAATTCTTTAACGGATTCTTCCACCTCTAACACTTTTTCTGTATTAGAAGCCACTTGTTGTTGACATTTCAAAAAAGCAGCCTGAAATTGTTTAAAATCCTTACAAGATGCTTCCACACATATTTTAACTGTATCCAGTTCCAAACTGAGCCTTTGAGACATTTCATTGAACATAGGCTGAATGATAAGGCTTAGCTGTTTACATTGTAATTCAGAAAAGCTCAGCCCTGCTTTCTCTTGTGTAGTGGCAGAACCAGGTAACTGCAGCTCCTGCTGCATCTCAACAACAGGCAGTTTAACAGTTTTACTGCGGGTCTGGACTCACAGCGACGGCACCCCGACTTCCTCAGGGGGCCGATGCTGTTCTCCCCCGCAACCCATTGTTGCTTCAAAAACTCACAAAAAAGACCAAAATATTTAGATTGGAGTCTATACTGGGGTATTTCAAGCAATGGAGTCGTCTTCTTGTGTGCTCCCTCCGTTAAAGTCATCAGGATGCCAGAATCAGGATCCACTTTGGGGGCACACGCACCTTCCTCCTGAGAATGGGTAATTCCAGCGATGTCCTTCTCCTGGTGAGTCGTAGTCATTTTTTCAGCTCCCACAGGCAATCTCTGTGGTTTAGGCTTGAAAGAAAGCAAACCTGAAGTTGTAGCAGACTGTTTAGGCTCTAAATCTTCAACAGTCCGAAAATGTAGTTTCTTCTGTACTTGAGGTTTAATCTATTTACCATTAATAGCCATAACAATTCCTTGATACTTTAAATTAAGTTTTAAAAAAATTAAACCTGAAAACAAAGAGTTAAAAACGGGTTCTTAAAAGTCTGGGCAGAGAGGTCGAGATTACACGTCTAGACTCTATACCATCTTGCCACGCCCCAGGAGATATTTGTTAATGTTCAGCTGTGTGGGTAAACAAGGGATGTGATAATTTCCTTAAAACAGATGTTCCATGTGGGATCCTCTGCACAGTTGAATTGCAATTTTATTCATCAGTAATCTCTGTAATTTATGAATGTGCAATTTTATATATTTTAAATGACCGAAGCAAAAGGCTATGGGCTTTGTAGAATGTTTCTCTTGGAATGAAGGGCAGCCTAATGTTCGTGATTTGTCTCGTAGGCAATGCATGAGTCACTCATTGTCCACAGCACACCAGACAATATATATTGTGGCAGCCCGCAAGTAGTCAGAAGCATGAAAGTTCAAAGGAGAAGTCATGTTGACAGATATGCTTTCCTGAAGAATAAATTGTGACATGATTCTGGCACAGCTAACTTGGTGAACTGGAACAAATTGATGTAAATGCATCCTTGGTTGGTTTTGAGGGCAGGCGAGTTGACTTGCAGAATGTGCACATTATTGGCAAATGAATTGTTACATGAACAAGGATGAGATGCTCAAGAAAGAAAAATAAGGTTACAATTTTATGAAAAATGAAAATTTAAGTGGACTGGAGGATCAAAGGAATTGGGTGTTAAGAAACAAATTGGTAATATACTTATCAAAATAAGACCATTGCAGAACTGTAACCAATGTAAAATTTATTTTGAGATGACATTTTTTTTTGTTAACTGATAAGTTTTAGTCAGTGAATATCCAACGTTTAACAAAAGATTACAAAAATATCCAAAAAGGTAAAAATCGTGAACAAGGATGATACAAGAATTGTCAAGTTACTTCTATGTGGCTTTCTCATCAAAAAAACAAAGATGAGAGGTGACAACATGTGTCTGTTCATCAAGAAATAATATCTAAAATTCAGAAAAAAAAATGCTTGAACCAGAGCATGTTGAAAATGCAGATTGTGATACCATAGAGATTTACTGAGCTAAATGTGTTGACTTATTTAAGGCAGGAAAACAACTAAAAGAGCTGGATAAAATATGACATGGAGGGAGACATTAACAATACCTAAACCTTTTAGGTTTTTATTTCAACATACAGCACGGAAACAGGCCCTTTTGGCTGATGAGCCCGTGCCGCCCGAGCTCCTCAATTAATCAACACATCGTGTGTGGTAAACCACTGTCATGTATAATTATCAGGTCAAGCATGCCTATTGGTCATTTGTAAATCTGGCCCTTCCTCACAGGCTCCTGTATAAAGGTGGCTGTTCCACAGCCCCCTTGCGGATCAGTACAGGACAGCTGAACAGTAAGGATATGCTGTGTTCTCAAGTAAATTAAAGCCTATTGGTTTCTACACAATCGTCTCCTGAGTGAATGATGGTGCATCAATGTGTACTTTTTTGGAGGGTGGGAGGAAACCAGAGTAGAGAGAATGTGCAAATTCCTTACATACAGCGTCAGATTTGAATCTGGGTCGCAGGTGCTATAATAGGGCTGCGTTAACCTCTACACTAACTCTGCTCCCCATTTAATAGTATGTTTCTGATATGAATCAAATTGATTTTCAAGGACATGCAAAGCTAACATAGCTTCTTTCATTCATTTCACTAAAATATTCTGCATTCAATAGTTGAAATTCATTCCTACCTCAGTATAACAGTATTTCAGTAATGGTACGATCATTATTTTAAACAGCTATTATATTCTAACTTCTTACATTGCATATAACGTGAAACCTAATTTGTTTTTACCTGCAGTTTATTACTCATTTTTCATTAATATTCAACTTTTGCTGATCTGCTTTGAAATACAGTAAATATGGTATGGGAATTAGTAGATGACGGATAAGTACATTTTAATGTTGGTTGAGAATGTGTACTGTGTGATTTTTGAACCAATGGTGAGACGTGCCAATTTTAAACTTCTGTATTTTTTACCCATTTATTTTCAAAGATTTTGTTTTGAGGCTGCAGTAGCTTGAATTCTGGATAACCAGGGTTTTATTATACTTTGCTAAATCCAGTTATCTTGTACCAAGTGAGTGGCAGAATGAAACAGTCTGATAATTGCCCACTCACAGCTCCAATGATCCAGTTTCAACCCTGATCTCTATGGAGTTTGCACATATGCCTGGGTTCTCCCCACATCTCAAAGGCATGCTGGTTGCTCGGTTAATTGAGCAATTCGCTCACCAAGACGATTGCCCCATTTGTCTAGGTGAATGGTATGATGGATGGTGTTGGGGGGTGGGGGGAGGGAAAGAAAAGGAGGAGAGTGTAGAGATGTTTGAAAAATGGATTCCAGGGAAAAAGATAATAGAAGAATGGAATTGGTTTGTGGGTCAGCATGGACTAAGTGGATCAAAATGGCCTCACTGTACAGAAATGTGTTCCTGATCATTATTTGAAATACCTTGCTGAGCCAACTTATAATATTGTATTGAGACTCCTCTATTTATTTTCAATCTGGACGTGTCCAAGACAGTTGCTCATTTTGGACTTTGCACTTTGTCTGATCTCAATGTCTGCAAAGCTCATTGACACACACACACCCCCTTTCCAAGTATGGAGAGATGGATGAGCTGATCCTCCTCCGATGCCATTGAAGACAGCGTAGTGGCAGCCTGGTCTTGCTTATGTGCAAGAGGTTCACGTGACCACTGAATGCAATAGAGCAGGTTGGAGGAGGTGCATATGAATCTCCGCCCCACAGGTTATGGGCTCTCGATGATGGTGAGGGTGGAGATTAAGGCACAGGTGCTGCCCTTTCTAAAGTTAGAAGGGAAAGTACTAGGGGATGGCAGAGGTGGATGAGAAGGCATGAGCAAGTCAAGTCACCTTCATTGTTCATACCATGCTCGCATGGTAAAGACAAGATAGTGTTTCTCCAGGACAATGCAGCATATTTACATAATAAGTTAAACACAATGAAATATAAAATATTATGATGTATAGAATAAAAGTCCACAGAAAACTATCCATGTATGTTCTGGGAATTCATGGGGTGATTTGGAGGAAAACAAAACTGTTGACCAATCTGGACATAAGGGCCCAAGTGCTACAGTACCTCCTCCCAGATGGCATGGAGAGAGTGGTCTTGGGAAGAGCAGAAAGGGGGGGAGGAATGGAGATCAGAAGATGAAGCAGGTGGTGGGATACTATTGGAGCCGACAGAAATGGGAAAGAATGATGTGCTGGTTGCAGAGTGTAGTAGGACCAAGAGAGCACTGGGGAAAATCAAAGCACGTGATATGGAAGAAATGTGTGTTAATGCTCCAATAGGAGCCACATTTCCCGAAGAAGGAGAATATTTTAGATGTTTTAGTTCCAACAGCCTTATCTTCAGATGAGAAAAACAGAGAAAATTGGAAGAGCAGCATGTAATATTCTATCTGAGCGCTCTCCAACCAGATGGCATTGATGTCAACTTTAGTTTCCATTAGGCCCCTCCTCCCTCCCTTCCTCCTTCCCTTGCTCCCCCTCTCCCTCTCTCTCTCTCTCTCTCTCTCTCTCTCTCTCTCTCTCCCTCTCTCTCTCTCTCTCTCTCTCTCTCTCTCTCTCTCTCTCTCTCCCCTTTCCATTGCCTCCCTACTCTCTTCTCCCTCACCCCACTTTTTCATTCAGGCATGTGCCTGCTTTTTGTTCATACCTAGATGAAGGGCTCAGGCCCAAAAGGTTGGTTAGCCTTTAGATGCTGTGCAAGATGCTGACTTTCTCCAGCAATTTTTTGCATTGCACTACAATTACAGCCTCTGCAAGCTTCCCTGCTGAACTGAGAAAAAAGGATGGCATCATCACAGGAAGCAACTTGAGAGGAGATATGGTCAAGTTCATGGGTATCGATGGTCAGTTTATATTCTCAAATGGAGACGGGGGATCGACAAATGGAAGAAGTGAGAAAAATTCAAGGTGCATTTGAGGGCAGTTTAAAAATTAGTGGTGAAGCTGATAAAATTGATGGGTTTTGTCCAGGTAGAGGAGACAGAACCGTAGATGGAGCTGAGAATGACGTGGAGAGTAGGTTTAGAACCAGGCCAGTTCAAAGTAGCCTACTGTAGCGCTATCGATCAACCACATGAGACAGAGTTGTGATTAATAGGCTTTAATCACCTTGCGGCATCAACACATCTCACATGTTGCTAGCCTGGTTCCAAGGCAGGTGCTGAGGGAGGATAATGGGGTAACATCCTTTATATGGATTTCTGGGTGGGAGATGCCACAGATTCAGGGGGTGGGCTAACTCATACAATTCACACATACAGTGGTTGCACCACACCTTAAAGAAAGGCAGGCATAGATGCAAATGCTGACGGCCACACCTTTGATGTGAAGGAAGTGGGAGGAATTGATAGAGAAGCCATGGATGGATTTCAGCATTTGCAGTCTCGTTTCTCCAGTCCCGAAATCAAGCTGGGCACATAAGTGTCTATGACTGAACAGAATGGTAAGCTTTGTGTATACAAATATTTCCGGCACGTATCGGGTGGAACACCGCCCCCACCTCAGATACTCAGACCACATCTCTGTAATGCTAATCCCAGCATTCAGACCGCTTGTCAGACTCTCCAGACCAGTTTGGAAGCAGGTTCAAACCTGGCCAGTGGTAGCTATTCATGCACTTCAAGACTGCTTTGAGCACACTGACTGGAACATGTTCAAGGAAGCAGCAACCGATGGTGACTGCATCCATCTGGAGGAGTATATGGCATCAGTGTCCAGCTACATCAGTAAGTGTACTGACAGCATCACTGTGCCAAAGACCATCATAACTCACTCCAATCAGAAGCCATGAATGACTGCAGAGGTGCGTCAACAAGGTCACCCTAACTACTGTAAAAGCCAAGCTCTCTAAGGCCATCAGGGAAGCAAAATGTGCACATGCCCAGTGCATTCACAGTCACTTCTTAGACAGCAAGGACAGATGATACATGTGGAAGGGGATCCAAGATATCACCAACCAAAAGACCACACCATCTACCTGTGCTGGTGATGCCTCCCTCCCAGATGAATTGAACAAATTCTACATGCATTTTGAGGTGAAACTCGACTTGAGGCAAAGAAGACTACCCCTCCTCAAAATAATCATGTGCTGTGTCTTGGAGTGGCCGAGGTGTAGAGTGAGTTAGGTAAGGTCAACCCATGGAAAGCTACTGGACTGGATAACATCCCCAGCAGAGTGTACAGGGGACGTGTGACTCAGCTGGCAGATGTTCTCACCAACATCTTTAACATCTCCCTGAGAAGTGCCATAGTCCCAACATGCTCCAAAGCTGCCACCACTGTTCCTGTGCCGAAGAAGTCGTCTGTGTCCTGCCTCAATGACTACAGCCCTGTCATTATCATGTCCATTATCATGAAGTGCTTTGAGAGCCTTGTCATGAGGCACATCAACCTCCTGCTGCCCCCATCACTAGATCCCTTGCAGTTTGTAAATAGATCCAACCACTCTACGTAAGATGCCATCACCACTGCCTTCCATCTACCCCTCACCCACCTGGAAAACAAGGGCTTGTATGTTTGAATGCTGTTTATTGACTTCAGCTCAGTAATTAACACAATCATACCACAATACCTGATAAGGAAGTTGGGCCTGCTGGGTCTAAACACCTCCCTCTGCAATTGGATTCTCAATTTCCTGAGGAGAGACCTCAAGCAGTTCGGATTGGAAACAGCACCTTCAAGACCATCACACTGAATATGTCCCCCCCCCCCCACCCTGAGGGCTGCATGCTTAGACCACTGTTGTTTACTCTGCTGACCTACAACTGTGTAGGTAAATACAGCTGATGAGATGACCGTGGTGGGCATGATTAGTAACAATGTCGTCAACGTACAGAGATGAGGTGTTGTCACTAATAGACTGATGCGAACCAACAAACTGTATCAGAAAGTTAATAAAACAAAAGAAATGGCTGTTGACTTCAGGAGGGCCCAGGTAGACCTCTCTCCACCGACCATTGAGAGCTCCACCGTTGAGGTCATCAAGAGTATCAAGTTCATGGGAGTGCACTTGGCGGAGAACCTCACCTGCTCCCTTAATTCAAGCTCCATAGCCAAGAAAGCCTACCAGCACCTGTACTTACTGCGAAAGCTGAGGAAAGTTCATCGCCCACCCTCCATCCTCACTACATTCTACAGAGGATGTATCAAGAGTATGCTGTGCAACTGTATCACCACCTGGTTTGGAAGCTGTACCACCTTGGACTGGAAGATCCTGCAGAGGATCGTGAAATCAGTGGAAAATATCTTTGGGGACTTTCTTCCTACCGTGAAAGACATCTACTACACTCGATGCAGGTGAAAGGCAATAAATATTGTGAACATCTCCACACACCCTCATGTAAACTGTTCTCCCTTCTGCCATCTGGTAAGAGGTACTGCAGCACCATGATCTAAATTTCCAGATTGGGCAACATTTTTTTACCCCATGCTATTGACTCCTGAATTCCCAGAACATAAAGTACCTTGGTGTATGTTTTAATATTTATAATTATATGTGTCTAACTTATATTTATGTAAATATGCTCTGTCATCCTGGAGAAACACTATATCATCTTTACCATGTGAGTAGGGTATGAACAATATATAAAGCTAACGACTTGATCCATGGCTATTGGACCTCCAGCTCTCCTTGGTCTTTATCTGTAGTTCCTCTCAAAACTCAGGAATGAAGAAAATTGCAAATGCTGGTTCACTGAAATAAAAATCCTATGAATTTGTAAAGCCAAAGGGATCAGCATTGGATTAGTGTTGATGACTGGCATGGATTTAGTAGGCCAAAGCATCCGTTTATAAACATTGAATCTCTGTTTTCTTAATTAACCAGTGGCCTTCAATCAAATTGCGTTGACCCACTTATACTCCACGAGAGTTGACAATAAATTTTCTTCCAAGACTTGATTAATGTCCAAAAAGCAGAATGCCACAAAGGGCAACTGCTCATTCAGATAGTGAGCTTTAAACTGTAAAGAATCAGACAAGTATCGAAGACCTTTAAAACAGCTGCGAAGATTGCTGGACTCTCCCTTTCATCTATTGACAACATTTATTAGGACTGTTTATAAAATAAACCAAGGTGCTGAATGTGGACTTTAGGTGGGGAAAACTTGGGAGTCAGTATCTCGAGGGGAATTTTCATGGACCCAACACATGAATGTCATTGTGAAGAAAGCATGTCAACCCTTCTACTTTCTCAGGAGTTTGCGCAGGTTTGGTATGACATTGAAAACCTTGATAAACGTCTACAGGTGTGTAGTGGAAAGTTTGTTGACCGACTGCATCATAGCCCAGTATGGGGGCACAAATGCCTCTGAGTGGAAATCACTGCAGTAGGTAGTGGACGGAGCCCAATACATCACAGGCAAAATTCTCCCCACCTTCGAGAAAATCTAAATGGAATGGTGCCTTCAGAGAGGTGCAGCATTCGTCAAGGATTCACATCTGTTCTCGCTCCTGCCATCAGGAAAGAGGTGTAGGTGCCACAAGATTAGTACCTCAGATTTAGGAACAGTTGTTACCCCTCCAGACTCTAAATAACAAACTCATGTAAGGACTCATACTTGGCACATGATTTATAATTGAATATTTATTTTCTATATTGCAGTAATTTTGCTTACATTTCTCATCTTATACATCATTTTTTTTGAGTAAGTTTTTTGATAAGTAGGAATTCTGCCTGGTGCATAGGAAGAATAATCTCAGGATTTTATGTGATATTATGTATGCACTCTACAAAAAATCTGAAATCTGAAATCTAAATAATGCACAAGGAATTGTAGAAGATACTTTCCATTCAGCACACAGTGTCTTCAAACCCATTGCCATCAGGGGTAGGTAAAGGAGTATCAAAGTCAAGACTGCCAGGCTTGAGAATAGTTCATTCGCACTGTCTGTGAGATCAATGTCACCATGTAAATCATCTCAAATATCTATACATATATTTATTTTGATTCATTATGTACTGTGGGCTTTTGTGTGTGCACCATGGGCTGGAGAAACGCTGTATGTGGGCAATCAGATGATAATGAACTTGAACGTGAAGGTCTTCAATAGTTCCAATTCTGGGTCCAATTTATCAGTCTTCTATAGATCCAGGAGCTTTTCTTTGACCAGTTGGTCATGTGGAATCTTGTTGCAAGATTTGGTAAGATCCATTTAAAACCAGATCAAATACTGCTGCCCTCCTTAATCATGGTTACATCCACAAATATAATCATAAACAGAAAAAGGGCAGCACGGCAGGCGTAGCAGTTAACACGATGCCTTTTCAGCACCAATGATCGGGACTAGACCGGGGCTTGAATCCCATGCTATTCATAAGGAGTCTGTACATTCTCCCAGTGTCGGCGTGAGTTTTCTCTGGGGACTCCATTTCCTCCACTGTTCAAAACGTATTTATAGTGTAGGATAATAGGGAATAAATTGGGCGGCACAAACTTATGTTACCGTGCTGTATGTATGTATGTTTAAAACTGTAAGTAAAATACTACCTTCCCTTAAAGGTCCATTTTTACAGTCCTTGGTTAATCTGCGCCTACTTATTTCAAGGTTTATGAAGCCTCTTGGAATTAATTCTAATGATTTGATGAACCCAAATTACTTGGTTGATCATTTCTCCTTATTTTCTCACAGTGGAAGATTTTAAGTCCTCAACTATCACTCCTCTGTCCAGACATAATTGAAAAATCGTAGCTCAAACCATCACAATTTCCTCCCAAAGTTATTTTCACTATCCCATGAAATGAGATGAAGTGAGTTGGTATGGGACAAAGACCATGGAAAATTTGACCTCTATTAAGACACCTGTAAAGTGCTTTCCAATTGTGTTCACTTTTTGAAGAGGTAAAAACAGCAAGTTGTGGAAAGAATAGTAATATGTACTGCAAGTACTCCCTGACATACATTAATGTTCCGTTCTGGTTGACTGGTCGTATCTCAGAATGGACGTATGTCGGGGAATTGCCCTACCTGTGATACTGAAGAATGAAATAATCAATTTCCTTCCATTCTTTATCTCTAAATCTTTCTCAATCTCTCTATTGCTGTGGACCCTGAGCAGCCTGCTGTCTCTACTAGCCTCTAAAATCTGTCTGACCGTCAGAATACTGAGCAACAGAATTAGAAATAAAAGGGACTCAAGGAGTTAAAATACGGTGAAATATCTCAACATGTCAGCCACCAAAGCCAACTCTTGCGAGAGGTTGGATACCAGCCAACATGGTGGCCACCAAGGCCAGCTAGGTTGGATAGCAGCCAACACGGCGGGCATCAAGGTTAGCTCTTGTGAGAGGTTAGATACCAGCCAACACGGCGGGCACAAAGGCCAGCTCTCGAGAGAGGTTGGCTACCAGCCAACATGGTGGTCACTGAGGTCAGCTCTTGTGAGAAGTTGGATAGCAACCAACATGGAGGCCACCAAGACCAGCTAGGTTGGATAGCAGCCAACATAGCAGCCATAAAGACCTGCTCTTGTGAGAGGTTAGATACCAGCCAACATGGCAGCCACCTTAGATAGGCCTGATTTTCACCATAATCATACAAGGTTTATATTTTTTCTTTTTTTTATGTGTGGATGGGCATAATTCTCATTAGTCACAAGCTGGGGAATACCTGTACATGAGAAATGAGTTACCTGTAAGCAGAAGACAGCTGATTGTTTCCATTTTGACAGCTATTAGGTGTCTCTGCACTGATAAGTGGAAGATTTGATGTATTGATCCCAAAGGGAGTTGGCAGGACGTAAGTTGGATTAGTCCAAATGGCTCGAGATGCCCTCTCTGCCATTCAGTGATATTTGGCTTCAGAATCATTTTTCTGCTGAATCACATAAAAATCTGATTTTCCTGAAAATCAAAGCTTTGCTGAATTTACTCAGTGCCACACCATCCACATCTTCAGAGGTTTTCTTTAAAAATAATAATATGAAGAAGGTGAGCCAGCATTGGGTGAGCTCATCCCCAAATGCTTTTGAGAAATTGGAAATCTGCTCCCTTGTTGGGCTGAAAGAGTCCTCCAAGTCAGGATGTTAGGGCTGGAGCCCAATGGCAGTGAAGGAGTGGCAGTATATGTCCAAATCAAGACAGTGTGTGACTTGGAGGCAACCTCATGGTGATGGTCTTCCCAATCTTTTGCTGCCCTTATCCTTCTAGTTCAAGTTCAAACTATTTTCTGACTGTACATGTACAATTAGATGAAAGCATTCCTTCAGAGCATACACACACAATACTCAGTGCATAACAATCACTTATGTATATATTTAAAATAAACATTCTGTCTATAAATATTTGGAATTGTTTACTCACTTTCAAGATACTGTTCATCACATAAATGCTATGTCCTACATGGTGTCTCGAGAGTTGTTGAAATTTCACTTATGCAAGTATGTGAAGAGTTTTCCATCACACTCCTGATGTGAACCTTACACTGGAGATGGTGGACAGGCTTTAAGGAGTTAGATGTTTGAGCTAACCTTTGACCTGCTCTTTCAGCCATATTATGTAGTCAAGTTCCTGCTCAATGGTGCCTCATAGGACATTAATCTGGATAGTGTGAGCAGTGTGGGCTGGCTCCATGGTGGTCGTGCCATTGACTCTCAGTGGGTGACAGTGGTAGCTTCTCTAGCTGGATATTGTCATTGCCTGGCACTGCACACATATTCCACAGAAATCAAAAGACACACAACCATCTGAGTAAAGCAATTGCTCCTCATCTGTCTCAAGTGGTCAATCCTTTATTGTGGCAGCAAACTCAGCACAAGGGGATAGACGCAATAAAATATCACTGTTGTTTTCTCCTGCCATGGTCAAGTCACTGAATATGTTGTGGTACTGAGCACAAATTCTTCAACTGATGCTGTTAGCATGGTGACTCCAGGCAGCATTTTAGTTCAACACCCAAACTATCATCTCAGGGAAAGGAAACCTTGTATGCCTTTACTTGTTTAATTTTTAAATTTTTTAAAATCTTGACATACAGCATGGTAACAGGCAATTTCGGCCCATGAGTCTATGCCACCCAATTTACACCACATTAACCTACACCCCCAGTACGTGCTTTGACAGAGATCACCACCTCATGTGTCACTATACCTGCAGGCTCTCGACACTGACACTTGTTTATTTATTTTGGAAATAAAATTCTAACATCGGTACTTGTTTCAGGTGGTAAAAAGATACAACTGAGAGAATTAATGCAAATACTAAAGGGTATTCATTCACCTCTTTTGTGTTGATTCTATCTTTCTTACATAAAATATTGAGGAATTATTTGGTTTTTTTTAATTGAATCACTTCCATGTCCTATTTCAATTGCAAATAGAACTGCCTTGTCTGCTTAGCAGGCAGTGAATCGGCTGACAGTGTGAGGCCAATCTTTAAAAAGGGAGGGAACTAAGATGTCACAGAGAAGTATAAATTGGGCAGTCCACATCCATCTTAGGTTGTTCACTGTGGAACAATGTAATCTTTCCCGATTTTATGTTTAATCCACACACTTACAAAATAATGGAAAATAATTTGTTATATTTTTTTCTGACAAATTGAATCATCTTGAAGTCACATGATAGGAAACTGATTATACTTTTTCATATTTATTGAATTGGGTATATTCCAATATCTTCAAACTGTAAGGGATGGAGTTCTGTGTTTCCAATTTCACTATGTGAAGAAATACAAAGTATTTCCTCTGTTATTTTAGGTCCATTGCCCAAATGTACTCATCCATGAAAGTAAATTCTCAATGTAGAAACAGGTAAACATTTGCAGGTATCGGTATTATTTATTTATGCCAAGTACCTTCAAGCCCACGTCATGCAGCCTTTAGAGCCATTGCATCATTCTGGCCAGTCCATGCTCCAGTCTTCAGTGAGGTGATCAAAACTGGAGATGAAAGGCGTAGATAAGATGGATGTAGGTAAATCTATTTTTTCCGTGGTAGGTGAGAGGAGAATGAGGAGGAATACCCTGATGATTCCAGGTAGTAGATTTAGGGTGGAGATGAGGAGAAACTGCTTTTCCCAGAGGGTGGTGAATCTATGGAATTTGCTGCCCCTTGAAGCAGAGGAGGCCACCTCAGTAAATATGTTTAAGCCAAGGTTGGATAGATTTTTGCATTGAGGAGGAATTAAGGGATATGTGGAAAAGGCAGCTAGCTGCAGATGAGCCTTTCATTAGAGCCTCCATGATCATATTGAATGCCGGAGCAGGCTCGACAGGCTGGATGAACTACTCCGCTAATGCTCTTAGATGATGTCCTACACTGAAGTCCCATTAACTCTAGATAATTAACTTGGAGTGATTGTGTATAGCTTTTGCTGGAGTTTCAGTTCTAGTTAACATACGGTATAATGTGAGAAACATCTGAACAGCAGCACGATAACTCTCATTTTAAGAGAGCAGGCCTTGAATTTGACATTAATTCCAACTGATTTTCAACTAATTTGTATGCATTTCTTAGTGCTCTCTTCACAAACAGTGTAAGGAATCTAGTTCTTGAGATGTTCCGTCTTTCCTGATGGGCCTTCAACAACATTCTCTGCTTTACATTGCAAGATCGTGAAGTGCTCCTGCTTGGGTTTCAATAGTAGAGCAGAATTGAGGTGTTAACATGACAGGAGAAGATGACGATTGGAATAAATGAGCTATGACCTGTAAGATTTCACTATGAGTGCCTCAGGAAATTTTTCTTTTACTTTTGAACAAGTTGATCAATATCAGATGTAATTTCCCCTTATTCTATGCTCTGCTCTTTCCCGGGCTCCAGTCATCCATCACACACGTGTTGTAGTTTTTTTACGAGACAGAAAATGATCATGTCTTTAAATCAAGCTAATTGACACATTGATTCCTGTCTGGCAAGTAACCAACTCTAGGATGGAGGACCTCTTTTGCTAATCTACAACTGAAACACATTTAAATACATTTTGGAATTTGATTCACATCAGTTGCTAAATCCATCAACTAAAAATGCATACTGTTGTGTGAGCAGAATTTTGTGCACAAAATGTGCAGCCAGATGTGCTTCACTCTATTTCAGTGCTACTTGAAGACCCACTACTATTTAATTTACACAAGTGCAATTTTAAGAGGCTTTAAGTGGGATGAAATGTAATCACAAACTACCACACAATGCTTGACCAGCAAGGTACAGATTTAGATTAAGAGCGACAAAAAGAAATCCACTGAAGGAATTCAACCAGCCGAGCAGTGACAGTGGGAGAAAAAGGCATGTTTGACGTTTCAGGTTGGAACCCTTCATCAAGATTCAAGTTCTTTCATTAAATTAAAGAGTTTATTGAGCATTACAGAGATATACAAAATTAATGCGGAACAAAGGTGGTTAGTATACATTAATAAATGGTTCTTAGGGCTCCTGCTTCCATTTTATTTGGAGCATACGCTTCTGGTGTTTCCTTCCTGTGATCCGTTGTTAGTAAGCCCTCATCATTCTTTGAATATATCAACAATGTCCTGTGGAACTTTCTAAATGTAGCGATGCTAAATACCCTTTTGCCACCCAAATACACCCATGTGAGCAATTAATTTACCAAACCTGGATGTCTTTTGAACGTGGGAGGAAATTGGAGCACCCCAAGGGGACCTACCTGGTCATGGGGAGAACATACAAACTCTTTCCAGTTAGTGACAGATTTGAACCTGGGTCACTGATACATTGCGCTAACCACTACGTTAACTGTGCTGCCCATCTGTGTTCATTTATTCCCTTCGATATGGTGTGAAAATATCAGATGGCTTTGTGCATGTCTCATGAATATGACTAAGTTCTCTGAAAGGTGAACAAGCATAATGAGGAAGCTAGTGTGGTTTGTATTATCTGCATGGAGTTTATCAAGGGCCTTTGATGAGATACCATGTTAATTTGCTTGTCTGAAAGGTCAGAATTTATGGGATCCAGTGTGAGTTTGCAAATAAGATTTTTAAAAATTTGGCTTGATGTCAGAGGGTGGCAGTTTTTTCACATTGGAGGCCTGTGCCGTAGGGATTAGTGCTGGGTCCGCTGTGTAATCATGTCTAATTATCATGCCTAATAATGATTTAGAGATGAATATAAGGCATTTTTAGTAAGATTGCAGGGGACACCAAAATTAGGGTTTTAGGGGATTATTGAAGAAGGTTGTCAATTATTACAGAATATAAATCAACTGGGATCATGGAGATATAATGCACAATGAAATTTAACTTTAAAATTATGAATTTTGAAAAGTCAAACCAGGCCGGGCAGTGAATATTCGAGATGAAGAGCTCAAGGCCAAGATGTAGCTTATGTCTTTTTATCTTCGCTTTATAAAATACTCTGTTTAACCTGCTGAGTTTCTCCAGCTTTGTGCTTTCACTTCAAGTCTGCAGACTTTCATGTTTGACTCCAAAGAGCACAGTTGACAGAGTAATGGAAAAGGAAGATCACTTGGTACTGGGCAAGGGCAGCATGAGAACCTTGTGTGGGGTTCATTCAGGAGCCTGATGACTGCAGGAAAGAAATGGCCTTTAAGCCTGTTGGTACATATTTTCACAATTTTCTCTGGAACCTGAAATGAGGGTAAGGAGGAGGATGTAAGGAAGCTTATGGGAATAGGGGCAATATCAGAAAGTGGGATAGAGCATGATAGATGGAATATAATGTTGAAAATGAGGTAGTTATCTAATTCCATCTGCCAATCAGTAAAACATGACATCGTCTAAATGACGGCAGATTGGGAAATGTTATTCTTTAAAGGGACTTGGGTTTCATTGTGAATAGACCATTCAAAGAAGGTGCAGCATTTAGTTAGGAGGGCAATGTTGGATTTAGTTTTTTTGCAAGAGGATTTACATATTTGAACAAAATATCTCCTTGAGGTGACTATAGACTATAGAGTAGAAATTTTGTCTCCTTGTAGTTGTAATAGAAAGATTGCACAGTGGTTCTCAACCTTTTTTCTTTCCATTCACATACCACTTTAAGTAATCCCTATGCCAGAGGTGCTCTGTAATTAGTAAGGATTTACTTAAGATTGTATGTGAATGGAAAGAAAAAGTTTGAAAACCACTGTTTTAATCGCACACTTTCATAACTCCAAAAGAAATGGGCCGAAGACAATTTTTCTCAAGCAAAATATTTCAGTCACAATTGGGTCTAGAGCAGTGATTCTCAACCTCTGACCTTAAGGCTCAACATCCTTATTTTCAGTGATGTGCAATGTAAAATAGTATCTCCCCAGAATGATCATTTTTGGAGTATTCTGTCATTTGCCAGGATATTTTTAGACCGGCAGGACTTCTGTCCCACGAGCCCCTGCTGCTCAGTTACATCCAATTAACCTACAACCCCCATACATTTTGAAGGGGTGAGCAGAAACCAGAGAAGACCCATCCAGACATGGGGAGGATGTACATTCTCCTTACAAACAGTGCCGGATTTGAACACCTGTCACTGCCGCTGCTTAAATGACGTTGTGGTAACGGCTATGCTAACCGCGCTGCCCTTTGGCTCCTCTTGCGAGTTACTTCTGAGTGAGTGATAGGATTTTGGTATCATTTTCTCAGCGTTAGAAAGTCCCTTTTAGAATAAAGGAATTTAAACTGTGTTGCCTTGGGAGCAGCCATCATTAAATACTGACAGAACAACTGATGTAAGTCATTCTGGATTGGGAACCTTGAGTTAGTTCTCTCACCTATGACCCTTTAACTCCCACACACTGTGCTAATCCCTCCCCCAAATTACCCATTGATCTGAGTGTCTGAAGCTCAAGTATTCCTGAGACTCCTGATCATTAAGGTTCCTTTGATGTCCTGGTTCCCTTTCTATGTCATAAGTTCTGACCCAGGAGTCCCAAGGATCGCTGGCAGCTGTCCAGGGCTCCATCGAAAAGCGGCAATCAAATAGCCACAGGTGCTGGAAATCTGAAATAAAAGTGGAAAATATTGGAAATGGCCTGGATGTTGTGAGAGTCCTATAAAGGGTTTTCACTTTGAAATGGTAACTCTATTGCTGAAGCTGTCTGACAGCAGTAAGATTTTTGGTTTTATTGCTGAGAAGCAGAGACCTTCATACAGATCCTTGGGGAATATCACTTGTCAAAATCAGAATTGTAGGAAGCCTGCTTAGAACAGAGATACAGAGCAATTTCTTCAGCTAGAGAGTGGTAAATCTGTGGAATTTGTTGCATCAGGCTGTTGTGGAGGCCAGGATTTTGGGATTGATAGGTTAGTGATTGGCCAGGGCATCAAAGGTCATGGGGAGAAGGCCAGAGAGTGGGGCTGAGTGGGAAAATGGATCATCTCCTGATTAAATGGTGGGGCGACTCAAGGGCTGAATTGCCTCTCCATCTACCTCCTCCCAATAACTTATACACTGTATCAAACAGGATTCTTTGGAGTTTCAATTTGTATGCATGCTCTTGTTTATAAGTTTATTGAAGCCCTCCTGGATGACTAAGTTGCATAATATCCATATCATTATCTCTTCAAAGATTCAGCTAAATTTGTTCACTGTGATTTATGTTCTGCAGAGCCATGCTGGCACTTTCTGATCAGCCAGTATATGTTCATCTGTACTCTCCCCCTTATTCTTCATGACAGGTTCCAACAATTTCTCCTCAACTGACATTAAGATGACAGGTTTGTGGTTACTGATTTCTCTTTCCCATCTTTTTTTTTATAATGGAGGAGCATTAGCAATATCCCAGCCTAATGGCACAATTCAAGAGAGCTTTGAAAGATTAATGCTTCTACAATTTCCTCCTCCACTTCCTTTCATATCCTGCAGTGCAAACCATCAGATTTCGGAGATTTTGCTCTGCTGAGATATGTTATTCATCTGTCCAAACCTCCATCTTTTCATCAGGGCCATTTTACTCAATAATGAGTATATTGTTATGCCCTCAATGTATTTTTAGTTTACATTCTACATCCAGTATAAAACTATTCAAAAGTCAAAGCATTGTGAGTAGAGATTTTTTTTCATGATATCTCTAACATGAGTTTCCAAACTTTCTTTGAGGGAAGCGGTTCTGCAATTTGAGTCTTGGTTTTATTATTTTTAAAGAATGAAGAGAATTGACATAAACTCGATTGACCCAATGACCTCTGATGGTGTAAAAATGAAACCATGTTTCTATAATTCTCTTCTCTTCCAAAAGGTAACCTCACCAATCACCAGTCGTGAATTTGCATTTACTGCTGAAATGAATTAACCTGCTATGACTGACCACAAGTAAGATGAACATTCCAATTAATTGCTTTATTTTCCTTGTAAATAGGCACACGGATGAGAAGTTAAAAAAAACTGCATGCACAAAGTCTTAAAGTTTAAAATGCTGCTAACACTCAACTCATCATGTAGTATCTGTGGAAAGAGAGATAGAGTTAAAATTTCAAGTCAAAGACCCTCCATAAGAATTGGGATCAATTTTCTATATCAGTTATATCTTACACCAGAGAAATTGAATAGATTGAAGTTAGATTTATCAGATCAATGTTTTATGTGTGGTGAAGATGTAGGAACATTTTTTTTTGTATTTAACTTGGTCTTGTCCTAAGGTAAGATCTTTTTGGGTGGATTTTAGAAAATTTTTGGAACAAGTTACAGGTGTTGTAATTACACACAATCCAGATTTATTTCTATTTGGAAATATTGAAGAAACAAGATCAAAATTAAATTTGTCAATATATTAATTGGAAGTCTCCATAAAAGACCTTCAAAACTGCAGGGTAAATAAAAGTAGACTTATAACCTTTATGCCACAAAACTTCTTTAATTGTATTAAATCGATGTTGACGTTGAATGACCCCTTGACTCAGATCAGGATTAAAAAAAGACTATTATTCTGAATCATTAATGGGGTTTGTCGTTGTCTCGCATTTTGTACTGCAAGTTGAAGTATTTCCTCACTATCCAAATAACTCAGACATCGAATTACATAATGAGATGAAATATTGTTTAATAATGGAAAAAATTACATATGTTTTGCATGATAATTATATATTTTTTATTAAAAAGTGGCTGTTACACTCAGAATATTTACATTTCAATTTATATTGATTAGATTTTAATATGCATATTTAACTTTTTTTTAATATTTTTTCTTTTTTCTTTCTTTTTATGGCTCTCCTTAGGAGTGTTGGCTGAAGGGGTGTGATCTTTTTTTCTTTTTTTTCATCATTTTTATATATATATAAATATTAAAAAATATATATAATGTTCATGTTCATGTTTAATTGCTGTATATGTCATATATTATTTTTTTGAACTAATAAATAAAGTTTAAAATTAAACATTGGAATTTGTAAAGTTGCATAGTTGCATTAGTGGTGGCAAGGAAATGTATTGCAGTTACTTGGAAATCAGATGGATATCTAGGTATGGCAAGATGGAATGCAGAAATTCAAAGCATATCCCTTTGTTAAAAATTACATATAGTTTGAGAAATAAATATATTATATTTCTGCAAATTTGGCACCCAAATATTAGGCTTAAATTTGTAAAATTGTCTTTCCTATGGCTCTGGACCTGCAAGAATCTCTTTTGAATTGTATTAAAGATCTTTAAATGTGTGTTAGATGACATTCCTCTTGCAATCTGGCAATCCTTTTCTTACCTTTTTTCTTATATATATTTATTGTATTTTTCATATTGGTAACTTTGAGGAAGGGGGGTTGGGCGGGGGTAAATACCATCATGTATATACTTTTTAATTTGTTTCCTTTTGAAACATGTATTATTATAGTAATTCTTGAATGCGACATTGGTGGAAACATTTTAAATAAAATATCTAAAAGAAAATTGAGATCAAGAAACAAAATGTAAGGATGATATTGGAGAGAAGATGAGTGAGGGATGGATGGGTCAAAGGGAATATCTCTGACAGGATGAGATCACATTCATAACAGTGATAATGAAGTCCACAATAGTGAATCAAGCAGAGCTATTGCCTCACAGATCCAGTGACCCTTGGGTGTTCTCCTTGGGAGCTCTGGCTTTCTCTAACATCCTGGGAGTTGGCTGATTAGTTTGTCATAGTTATAATTCTTGGGGTGATGGGTGGTTGGGAAGGAGGTGGAGGGTGATGGCACATTTAATAGGAATGTGGGGAGAATAGATTACAGGGAAGGTTAGTGGGGGAATGATATTGCTCCATGAACCAATGTAGATTCAATTGGACAAATTGACTCCTTCAATATAGAAATAAATGATAAGATGATGATATGATCTGTGTGTGTTTGAGAGAGAGAGATTGTGGTGTCTGTGTGATGTGTGATGTGTGATGTGTTTGTGTGTGCAAGTATATGAGTGTGAGAGAGAGAAAAAACAAGAGTTAGTACTAACATCTTGAGAATGCCGAGTCTTTGCACAGAGTAGGGAAATCAGTAAAGAGAGGACAAAGGATGAGGGAGTGAGTTTTAACAGGAACAGAAGAGTTGGTTGAGGCTGGTACTATTGAAATATTTAAGAAGAAATTGGATAAGTACATTAATAGGATGGATTTAGAAGGATATGGGCCTAATGTAGGTCAATGGGACGAGTGTGGGTGGGACATTTTGGTCATCATGGGAAAGTTGGGCCAGAATCTGTTTCCATGCTCTATGACTTAATGACTCCATGACTATAACGTAGAAATATAAAGGCTGTGAGCTCAGAGCAGTGATTTTAAAAAGTACAAAGAAATATAAAAGCTGTGAAATGCTGAATTGTATGTGTTACGACTCGACCAGCAGCAATAGAAATTCACCAAGACAATGGTATTTTTAAAACCATAATTTTTATTAACTTAACCCCACTATGTCTGAATGAGTAGATATTTGTCTGAGTGAGACAAAACTCAAACCTTTCCAGTTCAGGCACAGTTCTGAAGAGATGATTTTAATGTTCAGTCTCGGAAATCATTTGTGTTGAAAATCAGAGTCTATAAAACTGGTATTCAAAAGTTCTCAAACTCACGCATTCTTGTAGATTTGCTTTCAGATTAATATTCCTTCATACGAATGACTTTTTCCACAAAACCCCCTCTCTTGCATGGAGGTTTTGAAACCTGTGTTTCACTCAATGATTCATAAACCCATGTAAGGGTTAAATTAAGTAACCATTAAAAATGATTACAGTGTTGCCATGTATTTGACGTTTACTAATACACTTCACATGGAGACATAATGCTTCATTCATTGTTTAATTCAAATCTAAAATGGTTCCACACAGTGCACAGTGATGATGTAATTATGCTCAGCATAATAATGTCATATGCACACAGACTGTATATATACATAGTACTCTTCCCCCCCTCCCCCACCTCACACACAAAATAAATGCTTTGTAAAAATAACATATGGGCAGCACTTCAACTAAACTATGAGAATTATTTACACTATGAAGTATGAAATTATAAACTGCCAAGTCACTGTACATAATCTTTCAGTCATTCTGGAGGGTGTTTCTCCCTCTTTGATCGTCTCAGAGTGGTATAATCTGTCGGAATAGTTTGCTACTTCTCTGGACTTTTTTCGTTTTGGGGTGGTATCTTAGTTGGTGGTAATGATAGTGGAGTCTGTCTTTGGCAAACCCTATCTGGACATTGCATAGGACTGTGTTGTTGAACCGGATGTAATATCGGAGTGCTCTGCTGAGTGGCAGGACTGCTTGGTTGATGACTGCTCGGTTGAGACGGGGCCTCATTTCTCAATGACATTCCTGGAATATTAATAGCAGAATGAGCCAAGGGAATCTCATCTGGTATCTCATCGAGATTGTGATCAGTGGGCGTGGCCATAGCATCATCCACTGCTCTCAGTTGTTCGATGTGCTGTTTCCATATTTTAGTTTCCACCAGTATAGAGTAAGAGCAGAGACTTCATTTTTTAAAGAATAATCACTCTGGCTTCCCACTGGCCCAATAGTCTTGTACCAGCACTGGTTCCCCCACTTCAAGAGATCTGGCAGATTTACTTGGAGACATGGATTGTTCTCTTCAAAGGCCGGTGTTCGGGTGTACGGCGGAAAGTCTTGTTCTTAAGTTATGACTACACATTAATTCAGCTGGTGTTCGTTTGGTGATGGAGTGCGGTGTGTTTTTATATTCTAACAGGAAATCTGTGATTTTGTGATTCCACAATATGTTTAGGAGTTTCTTAATTTTCATGGCCTTCTTAAAAATTTGTACAAAATGTTCTGCCTCCCCATCAGTAGTAGGGTGCTGACAAGATGCGTCGAATACTGTTATTGCATAGAAATACCTGAAAAGCCTCCGATTAAAAACTGTGGACCATTATCGGAAACCAGTTCAATTGGTAATCCATGTAATGCAAATAGACTTTGTGGCTTTTCAATGGTCTGGTCTGTTGTTGTTTTTCTCACGTGTGATACTACTGGCCATTTAGAGTGTGGAAGTTTTCTCCCATAAAAGGACCGGCAAAATCAAGGTGAATCCTGTGCCCTGGTCATGATGGCCATTTGCATGGGGTGGCTTTGGCTAGAGGAGCTTTGATAGCATATCTGACAAATCTTCTTACTATCGGTTTTGTCCTGGTCCCCAACAATAAACAACCTTTTTCAACTGCTCTCTCATGGCATCTTTTAATTCTTCTACAATAGCTTCAGCCTTGACGTGAAATATAGGACCTTGGAGAGTGTAGCTTCTTTTTCTACTTTCTTTGCTGGTCGATTTTGCAATTAGGGTAAGTGGTGAAATTGCTCCTAATTGATTGCTGTAGCCTCTGCCGACCATTTAATTATTTCATCTTTCTGTTCAGTTTCTGGAAGAGAAAAGCGAGATAAGGCATCAACATGGCCATTTTGTGTTGCTGGTTGATGTTTTAAAATGTAATCATATGCAGTTAGCAACATGACCCCCCTTTGAATTCTTGTTGCCATGAGCACTGGTATCCTCTATTGAACTCAGTGGTTTGTTGTCTGTTACTAAGGTAAATTTTCGACAAGTGCTGTTAGAATCATTTGACATCAATCCCTTTTTCCAGTTGTTCGTAATTACGTTCAAAGACCAGGAGGCATAAGCTACCAGTTGTTCCCCTTTTTCCGTTACCTGTGGCAACACTGCTCCTAATCCTACTGGTGAAGCATCCACGACAAGGATCACTTCTTTGTTTGGGTCATTGTGGTGGAACACGGTACTGCAGGCATATGTTCTCACTGGGCTGGGCAGACTGGCCCACCTTATGTACCTGTAGCCCTTCCCCATAAGATCATCTAATAAAGTCTGAGAGCCCTAGTCTCCTCCCTCATACCTGCCTTGGGCATGAGCCTGCAGTATGTAGAGCCATGTCTGAGTTTTCCGATTAATAAAGCCTTTAACTGGTTGCTTCATGTCTGCTGGTGGTCATTGATTGCCCTACAGTCATCGTGGATGAGAACATTGGGGGATAATTCAATGTGAATGACAACAATAATAATTTCTAAGTATGGTATATCTAGTGATCCACCATGTTGCTGGTCTCTTCATTCCAGCACCATTTCCAATGATTTTTTTTAACAACTGGTTGAGAGGTTACATAGCTTTGAGATATTTGGAATGTATTTCTGATAATGATTAACAAAACCCAAGAACAACTTCAATTTGGCTGGATTTGTTGGGTAGGGTAGTTTCGGTACCAGCCGTCTCCATTCGGACTCCTTCATTTTATTGGAGAGCTTAGATATGTTACAGAAGGTACCATAAATACACACTTGTCCTGATGCAGACAGACATTTGCTTCATGTAATTCTGTTAGGACTTTTTCAAGATTGGACTGGTGTTCAGATTTGTTTCAACATGTTATTGAGGTAACATTAATTCCATGTATTTATTTGTCCATGGCCGCTTGAAATATTGCCGGAGTTGCTGATATTTCATATGGCATTCAGATATAGGTGATTAACCTAAGCGAGTATTGATTGTCAAATACTTCTTTGAGACTTCATCCAAATCTTTTTGTTGGGATGCTTGTGATAAATCCAGCTTGGTGAATTTCTTTACCCCATAATTCCTCCGCTCTGGGCATAGGAAGTTCTGGTATCTGCAAAGCTTGGTTAATTATGACCTTGGTGTCCACGATGTAGAGGGGCAATCTTTTCAGTGTTTGTTCTTTATATTTCATATTTACAATGCATTTTCCAAACACCTTGAGTTTCTCCCGTGATTGTTTGTCCTTAATGATGAGTTGGGGTAGCAGTTGTTGTTTTAAGCTTAATGGAATTAGTTAAACTGTGGCCCCTGTGTCCAACTCCATTTGAAGAGGTTGTTGATTTTCACCTTGATGTAGAATTCTGATTTTCTATCCTTTTATCCATGAATATACATGACTCCTACTGTCTTGACTTCTTCTGAGTCATTTGTTTTAGTGCTGGGGCTTTCAGCCTTCCCCACTGTTCTTATTCTGGTGGGTTGCCTTTTGTATCTTGGTCCTTTATTTTTATCCTTTTTACTTTTGTTTCTTTGACATTTTCCTCTGATGTGCACCTCTTTGTCACATAGATCACATCTAGATTTTCTGACAGGCAGGGCTCCTGAAGGGCCTAGGCTGTTAGCAGCTTCAGTTCAGAACCAGGGGCCAAGGAGGAAGAATCTGACGTCTGGAGCTCGGGTTCAGCGCTGAACTGGACAAGAGGCCGAGTGGCCATAGAGATTATAGGAGGTTACGGTAGAATTGGATGAGGTGGAGAGATCCACGGGCACTCAATATCTCTGAAGGGATTTTGCTTCTCTTTCTCGGAAGGGGCGCTAGACTAATGGTGTTTCTGTGTGTGACATAATGGGCAAACAAAAGTAAAACACATTTTGTATATAATGGACATGACAAAAAAGAAACTTGAACCTGATCAAGAACTCAAGATGTAAAACTTTACCAATAAACTGCTGGATTAGAACATTAAATAGAGGCAAAGTGGCAAGGCAGATTCTGTGCTTTCCTTTACCTGATCTTTGGGTTTAATATGCTGTTCTTTGCAGTTGCTAGAGGATTTGTGGTGACATTCTCTGCATTTTGATCTTCTCCAAATAAAGGATGGTGACTCATTTATACTTATATTGGGGGCTAATTCAATGTGAATGACAACAATAATAATTTCAAAGTATGGGCATTACAGTTTCAAATATCTTTTAATTATTCAGCATGCTTCAGGATTCGTGATATTCTTTTTCTTTATTTACTATCCAGGTAACTATATTGAATCCTTCAGTTAGAACTTCATTTTTAGTTCCCTGGCATGACATCTCACATTCCAAGCGATCAATTTTTGTTTAGTCACCAGAGAAAATGGGCAGTGTAATCCTGAGTGTGCATATTTAAAGACAGATTAATGGCTCATAGCACATGAACTCCTCAGACTTGAATTCTACATAGCCGCTCTCAGTGAAGTCCGCCTTGCAGATGTAGGCAGCCTCCAAGAATGCGGCGCAGGCTACATACTCTACTGGTCTGGCAAGCCTATGGATGAACGACGCCTATCTGGTGTAGGCTTCATGGTCAAGAACTCCATTGCCTTCAAACTCGAAAATCTCCCGACAGGCCACTCGGACCGGATCATGTCCATGCGACTCCCCCTTCAAAACTAGCGTTGCATCACCCTCACCAGTGTCTATCCTCCAACCCTCCAGGCGGAACAAGCAGAAAAGGACAAGTTCTACAATGATCTGCACAACCTCATTCAACGCACTCCTACAGCCAACAAGGTTGTCATCCTTGGCGACTTCAACGCTCGCGTCGGCAAAGACTCAGAAACCTGGCCAGGAATCCTGGGCAAGCATGGTGTCGGCAAATGCAATGACAACGGGCGCCTCCTGTTGGAACTCTGCGCAGAACAGCGGCTTGTCATTACAAACATCCCTTTTCAGCAGAGGGACAGCCTGAAGACTACCTGGATGCATCCCGATACAAACACTGGCACCTGCTGGACTACGTCCTGGTGCGAGAAAGAGACAAACGAGATGTGCTCCACACCAGGGTCATGCCCAGCGCGGAAAGCCACACTGACCACCGGCTGGTTCGCTGCAAGCTCAACCTTCACTTCAAGCCAAAGTCCAGGAACAGTAAAGCCCCCAGAAAGAGGCTCAATGTTGGAAAACTGCAGTCAGACGAAGTGAGAGGAAACTTCCAGGCAAACGTCAAAGCAAAGCTCGAGGATGCAATCCGCCTCACGGACTCGTCACCTGAAACCCTCTGAGATCAGCTGAAGACTACCATACTGCAATCCACTGAAGAAGTACTGGGCTTCTCCTCCAGGAAAAACAAGGACTGGTTCAACGAAAACAGCCAGAAAATCCAGGAGCTGCTGGCAAAGAAGCAAGCTGCCCACCCGGCTCACCTTACAAAGCCATCCTGGCCAGAGAAGAAACAAGCCTTCCGTAGCGCATACAGCCATCTTCAGTGCAAACTCCGGGAGATCCAAAATAAGTGGTGGACTAGCCTCGCCAACAGAACCCAGCTCAGCGCGGACATTGGTGACTTCAGGGGTATTTACGAGGCTCTAAAGGCTGTGTACGGCCCCTCACCCCAAGTCCAAAGCCCGCTGTGCAGCTCAGATGGCAAAGACCTCCTCAGCGACAAGATCTCCATCCTCAACCGATGGTCAGAACACTTCCAATCTCTTTTCAGTGCCAACCGCTCAGACCAAGAATCTGCCCTGCTCCAGCTCCCTCAACAGCCCTTAAGGCTAGAGCTGGATGAGGTCCTCACCCGGGAAGAGACATATAAGGCAATTGAACAACTGAAAAGTGGCAAAGCAGCAGGTATGGATGGAATCCCCCCAGAGGTCTGGAAGGCTGGCGGCAAAACTCTGCATGCCAAACTGCATGAGTTTTTCAAGCTCTGCTGGGACCAAGGAAAGCTGCCTCATGACCTTCATGATGCCATCATCATCACCCTGTACAAAAACAAAGGCGAGAAATCAGACTGCTCAAACTACAGGGGAATCACGCTGCTCTCCATTGCAGGCAAAATCTTTGCTAGGATTCTCCTAAATAGAATAATACCTAGTGTCGCCGAGAATCACAGTGCGGCTTTCGCGCAAACAGAGGAACTACTGACATGGCCTTTGCCCTCAGACAGCTCAAAGAAAAGTGCAGAGAACAAAACAAAGGACTCTACATCACCTTTGTTGACCTCACCAAAGCCTTTGACACCGTGAGCAGGAAAGGGCTTTGGCAAATACTAGAGCGCCTAGGATGCCCCCCAAAGTTCCTCAACATGGTTATCCAACTGCACGAATACCAACAAGGTCGGGTCAGATACAGCAATGAGCTCTCTGAACCCTTCTCCATTAACAATGGCGTGAAGCAAGGCTGCTTTCTCGCACCAACCCTCTTTTCAATCTTCTTCAGCATGATGCTGAGCCAAGCCATGAAATACCTCAACAATGAAGACGCTGTTTACATCCGGTACCGCACGGATGGCAGTCTCTTTAATCTGAGGCACCTGCAAGCTCAAACCAAGACACAAGAGCAACTTGTCCGTGAACTACTCTTTGCAGACGATGCCGCTTTAGTTGCCCACTCAGAGCCAGCTCTTCAGTGATTGACGTCCTGTTTTGCGGAAACTGCCAAAATGTTTAGCCTGGAAGTCAGCCTGAAGAAAACAGAGGTCCTCCATCAGCCAGCTCCCCACCATGACTACCAGCTCCCCCACATCTCCATCGGGCACACAAAACTCAAAACGGTCAACCAGTTTACCCATCTCGGCTGCACCATTTCATCGGAGGCAAGGTTCGACAACGAGATAGACAACAGTCTCGCCAAGGCAAATAGTGCCTTTGGAAGACTACACAAAAGAGTCTGGAAAAACAACCAACTGAAAAACCTCACAAAGATGAGCATATACAGACCCGTTGTCATACCCACACTCCTGTTCGACTCTGAATCATGGGTTCTCTACAGGCATCACCTACGGCTCCTAGAACGCTTCCACCAGTGTTGTTTCCGCTCCATCCTCAACATTCATTGGAGCGACTTCATCCCTAACATCGAAGTACTCGAGATGGCAGAGGCCGACAGCATTGAATCCACGCTGCTGAAGATCCAACTGCACTGGGTAGGTCACGTCTCCAGAATGGTGGATCATCGCCTTCCCAAGATCATGTTATATGGCGAGCTCTCCTTTGGCCACCGTGACAGAGGTGCACCAAAGAAGAGGTACAAGGACTGCCTAAAGAAATCTCTTGGTGCCTGCCACATTGACCACCGCCTGTGGGCTGATCTCGCCTCAAACCGTGCATTTTGGCGCTTCACATTTCAGCGGGCAGCAACCTCCTTTGAAGAAGACCGCAGAGCCCACCTCATTGACAAAAGACAAAGGAGGAAAAACCCAACACCCAACCCCAACCAACCAATTTTTCCTGCAACCGCTGCAACTATGTCTGCCTGTCCCGCATCGGATTTGTCAGCCACAAACGAACCTGCAGCTGACGTGGACATTTACCCCTCCATAAATCTTCGTCTGCGAAGCCAAGCCAAAGAAAGAAAGAAAAATGAATGGCTTCTGGATCAGTCTGGGCATCAAAGGTTATGGGGAGAAGGCCGGGCAGTGAGGCTGAGTGGGGAAATGGGTATTAAATGGGTATTAAGTGGGGGAATGAGTATTAAGTGGGGAAATGAGTATTAAATTGTGGGATGAGCTATTCCTGCTCTGCTATCTTATGGTCTTATACAGAGTAACTGTTCACACAACAAAGAAGAGTTGGGGGTTTGGCTCAAACTGGAATATCAAAATTGCCTCTAAATTTAGTGCTGAAATCTTTTTCCATGCTTATACAAGAAGCAAAAAATACAAATTTAGGAAACCTTGCCCTGCATGTATTTGTTGCAATCTTTACTGTTGTTCATTCTCTACCTTAGAATTAATATATGCCTAAAAAGGCTTATGTTTTTGCTAATTGATAGTATTTAAGCTTGAAATATTGTATTGCTGGATGGACTGGCAGGAAAGATGTAATGGCTAAGTGCATTGTGGGGTCCTATTTGGATACATATATGGTATGCATCTAGCATACTCTCATCTAACAAATAATGAATGTGGTTCTATGATTACATGAAATCTTTAAATAAAAGCAGGTGTTGAACGTTCCATGGCAAATTGTGCATCCTTGGATCTTCTGGTAAAAAGAACATCCTTTTGAGAACTTATGCCATATAAAGTACATAAGAGGATAGCAAGGTCCAAATTGTAAAATCCAATTATGTACATTTCATAAGGGACAAATTAGGGTTGTATTACAATTCATAATGAAGCAACACTCATATTTACTGACAGAGATCTATTTGCTGAACACAAGGAAAGTTACTTTGCCATTCCAGTCCACGAAAGTGTTGGAAAAACATAACAGGTCTCGCATGATCCATAGAAAACAAAAGACAAAAGGGGTTGATCAATATTGACTCTCAAATGTCCTTTTATATATGGAATAATAATGCTAGGTTGAGTAAATTTCATTTGGAGAAATTAAAGAAAGATAATGGTAAGATTTTACATAATCTTAGATTTTATTATTGGGCAGTTAATATTCAATATATTATATTCTGGGTATATTATTCTGACAAACATGAACACCTTTATTGGACAGATTTGGGACTGAAATCCATACAAAGGTTTTCATTAGCTTCCTTATTGGAAGCTGCTCTTTCTTTTACAATTTAAGATTAGTTAACATACCATTAACCCAATACTTAAACATATATTGTGGATTTGTTTTCAATTTCTCACATTATTTGATTTTTAAAAAATTGTAATTTATATGGTAACATTTATCTCAATGAGTTTTTTCTCATCCTCGACAATGGATCAAGCCTTTTAGGAAAAGCAAAGGAATTGTCTATTTTTTTCATATCTGTTTATAGATGGATGTGTAATGTATTTTGATTATAATATACCTAAATCACATTTTTTTTCAGAAATTTCCAAGTTAGATGTTTATTTGAAAAAGATGCTTTCTAACTTTCCAATATCGTATCAACCTAATTTGATTGATAATCTTTTTCATTTGAATCCTTCTCATAAGGCTTTAATAGATAATATTTACAATAATTTATTAAAATTGTAATCCATCTCTAATGATAAAATTAGAGGAGCTTGGGAACTGGAAGTTCTCTCACTTCTCCTTCCACCCATCACCTCAGGAAGTATGCTCAGCTTCGCTACACATCCAGCTGAGCCAAATCTAGCAGAGAGCAGCAGTCGGAAGTCAGTCAGATCAGGGCAAAAACATCTTCGGGACATACTTCCTGGACAACTACATACCCTGTAATGTAAATAGAGTTGTCTACTATCAGCTACAGGGTGGGGAGATGAAAGTACTTCCTCACTCCAGGTTTGCAGTTCATCAAAATAGGTCACTCAGGGACATTGATCGGGTGATCTAATATGCAGTCACTACCAGAATGAAAAGGATCATATTAATCTTTAATTCAGTGATTAAATATTCTTTAAATTTATATCAAAATAATAATTGCTTGTTTTAGTTACTCCTTGGAGATATATGATGATTCAAATGTTAATAATGTAATGGGAGAGAGGGGTTGGAGCTGTTAAAAAATCATGGTATAAATTAGTGTAGTCAATTAGGTGGGTCCTTGACTATACCAATGTGGCTGTCCATTCATGATGGGGAAATCAATGGGAAAAAAAATGCAAACTCCAGATCAGCAACACTAAAGGTCAAGATTGGACTCAGCTCACTGAGCCATGAGTAGCAGCTCAGCTCGATTCACCATTGTACTGCTCCAAATCAATATCACCTCATTTGGATTGTCTTCCCTAAAATGAATTACCTCTCTACTCTCTGATATGGCTTTGTCTCAGGGAAGTATGAGTGGGAGGGTTCAATGCTGTGAATGAAACTATATCTAGGGAAATTGTGCTAAGCAAACTGAATGGATTAAAGAATGATAAATTTCCCGCACCAGATGAGATGCACCCACGCGTTCTAAAAGAGGTGGCTTTGGAGATTGTGAGCCCATTGGAGATGATCTTCCCGAAATTGATAGACTCTGGCATTATTCTGGCAGATTGGAAGGTTGCAAATGTGTTTCTGCTGTTTAAGAAAGGTGGGAGGGTGACAGATTTTGTTGTATTTCATATTGTATATAGATATGTTTTGAAGGAGATAAATTGTGGAAGATTTTTAGAGTCGGTCATATACAAACATTTCAAAGCAGATCTCATTTAAAATGCGGGAACTCTGCTCAAGCCAGAGAGGCCAAGCTTCAGGTGCCCTTACAAAAACTTTGAAGATTGCCCAAGGGACTTCACTAATGGATTATTGTTTGGAAAAACAACAGATGAAAGAACTCGGAAGATTAGGTTCGGAGCTGCAAGCTGTCTGAGTGCAATTTGCTGTTCTAAGAGGGTCATGTGGATTTGCAAGCAGAGAGAGTCAAACATTATTTTCTCTAAGTGTGTGTGGGCATGTGAGAGGGAGAGAGAGCAGCAGCTGGGACTGGAACAAGACAAGCTGGCAAGCTTGTGGAAAAACCCTATTTTGAAAACAGGTGGTGAGTTCTTAGTTCAGCCTGGTAAAAGCCCTTGTAGTCCATACAAGAGGAGAGGACTGGTTGTCTAATGTTTCACTTGAAATAAGCGAAACAAAAAGGAACTCTGTGGTAACCTGAAAGAAGGAGGTTATTATATGGAAAACCCTGATAGGCTAAGTTTCTTCAGCAAGACACTGACATGGCTAATTAGAATCAGTTTGTATACAGTGAACAACAAATTTCTCTCTGAAAACTGACAAGAACTTTCCTGAGTGGTAACCATTTACTTTTCAAGCACCAAGATTGGTGAACTTCATAAATGTTACATTCTGTACACAGTATAAGAATTACCTGCAACCAGTGAACTTGGAGGAATGAGAAGTGAGATTGGACTGTGAACCAAAGAACTTTTCTGAACTTACACATACATTACATACTCATCCGCTTAGAATTAGAAGGGGGTTATGTTAGGTTAAGTTAATGAGTGGTGGACTAGCCTCGCCAAACGAACCCAGCTCAGCGGGGACATTGGCGACTTCAGGGGTTTTTACAAGGCTCTAAATGCCTCTCACCCCAAGTCCAAAGCCCGCTGCACAGCTCAGATGGCAAAGTCCTCCTCAGCGACAAGATCTCCATCCTCAACCGATGGTCAGAACACTTCCAATCTCTTCTCAGTGCCAACCGCTCAGTCCTAAAATCTGCCCTGCTCCAGCTCCCTCAACAGCCCTTAAGGCGAGAGCTGGATGAGGTCCTCACCCGGGAAGAGACATATAAGGCAATTGAACAACTGAAAAGTGGCAAAGCAGCAGGTATGGATGGAATCCCCCCAGAGGTCTGGAAGGCTGGCGGCAAAACTCTGCATGCCAAACTGCATGAGTTTTTCAAGCTCTGCTGGGACCAAGGAAAGCTGCCTCAGGACCCTCATGATGCCATCATCATCACCCTGTACAAAAACAAAGGAAAGAAATCAGACTGCTCAAACTACAAGGGAATCACACTGCTCTCCATTGCAGGCAAAATCTTCGCTAGGATTCTCCTTAATAGAATAATAGCTAGTGTTGCCGAAAATGTTCTACCAGAATCACAGTGTGGCTTTCGCACAAACAGAACAAATACTGACATGGTCTTTGCCCTCAGATTGCTCCAAGAAAAGTGCAGATAACAAAACAAAGGACACTACATCATCTTTGTTGACCTCAACAAAGCCTTCAACACCATGAGTAGGAAAGGGCTATGGCAAATACTAGAGCGCCTCGGATGCCCACCAAAGTTCCTCAACATGGTTATCCAACTGCACGAAAACAAACAAGGTCGGGTCAGATACAGCAATGAGCTCTCTGAACCCTTCTCCATTAACAATGGTGTGAAGCAAGGCTGCGTTCTCGCACCAACCCTCTTTTCAATCTTCTTCAGGATGATGCTGAAATAAGCCATGAAAGACCTCAACAATGAAGACGCTGTTTACATCCGGTACTGCACGGATGGCAGTCTCTTCAATCTGAGGTGCCTGCAAGTTCACACCAAGACACAAGAGCAACTTGTCCGTGAACTACTCTTTGCTGACGATGCCGCTTTAGTTGCCCATTCAGAGCCAGCTCTTCAGCGCTTGACGTCTTGTTTTGCGGAAACTGCCAAAATGTTTGGCCTGGAAGTCAGCCTGAAGAAAACTGAGGTCCTCCATCAGCCAGCTCCCCACCATGACTACCAGTCACCCCCCCAACTTCTCCATCGGGCACACAAAACTCAAAACGGTCAACCAGTTTACCTATCTCGGCTGCACCATTTCATCGGATGCAAGGATCGACAACAAGATAGACAACAGACTCGCCAAGGCAAATAGTGCCTTTGGAAGACTACACAAAAGAGTTTGGAAAAACAACCAACTGAAAAACCTCACAAAGATTAGCGTATACAGAGCCGTTGTCATACCCACACTCCTGTTCAGCTCCGAATCATGGGTCCTCTACCGGCATCACCTATGGCTCCTAGAACGCTTCCACCAGCGTTGTCTCCGCTCCATCCTCAACATTCATTGGAGTGACTTCATCTCCAACATCGAAGTACTCGAGATGGCAGAGGCCGACAGCATCGAATCCACGCTGCTGAAGATCCAACTGCGCTAGGTAGGTCACGTCTCCAGAATGGAGGACCATCGCCTTCCCAAGATCGTGTTATATGGCGAGCTCTCCACTTGTCACCGAGACAGAGGTCTACGAAAGAAGAGGTACAAGGACTGCCTAAAGAAATCTCTTGGTGCCTGCCACATTGACCACCGCCAGTAGGCTGATATTGCCTCAAACCATGCATCTTGGCGCCTCACAGTTCGGCAGGCAGCAACCTCCTTTGAAGAAGACCGCAGAGCCCACCTCACTGACAAAAGACAAAGGAGGAAAAACCCAACACCCAAACCCAACCAACCAATTTTCCCTTGCAACAGCTGCAACCGTGTCTGCCTGTCCCGCATCGGACTTGTCAGCCACAACCGAGCCTGCAGCTGATGTGGTCATTACCCCTCCATAAATCTTCATCCGCGAAGCCAAGCCAAAGAAAGAAAAATAAGTTAACATTTGATCCTGTTGTCATGTTTAAAGATAATTAAAAGCAACATTTGTTTAAGTAACCAGGGGTCCTCTGAGCTCATAACCGGAGACAGAAATAAATGAAACTATAGGGATATTAATTTGATGTCGGGCATTAGGAAAATATTAGATTCGATCCTCAAGGATGAAGTTATGAAATACCTGGAGATGCATGACAATCGATGATCCACAGGGGTCTTGCGGCCCGTTATTGTTTAAAATTTATATTAATGATTTGGATTATGGAATGAATGGTTTTGTGGCCAAATTTGCAGATGACACTAACATAAGAGTCAGAGCAGGAACTGTTGAGGAAACCATAAAGTTGCAGAAGAATAGACATATTAGGAGTCTGAACAAAAATATGGTAGATGTGCTCTTCTTCTTTGGCTTGGCTTCACGGACGAAGATTTATGGAGGGGGTAAATGTCCACGTCAGCTGCAGGCTCCTTTGTGGCTGACAAGTCCGATGCGGGACAGGCAGACACGGTTGCAGCGGTTGCAGGGGAAAATTGGTTGGTTGGGGTTGGGTGTTGGGTTTTTCCTCCTTTGCCTTTTGTCAGTGAGGTGGGCTCTGTGGTCTTCTTCAAAGGAGGTTGCTGCCCGCTGTTAGGTCTGCTTTGTTCATGAATGAGTGAGACAAACACCAGACTGAGTCGAAATCAGGGTTCTTTGTTCTTTATTACCGGATTGTAACACTTGCAACTAACAATGTTAGTCGGAGAATGCATTCTGCCGTTATCAGCAAAATGGTGATTTTTTATACCCTTGGATACGTGCTTAGAACATCATCATATCATTACTTGTCCAATGACTAAAACTGTTGCTATCCTTTCCCTGCTAGCTTCCTGCCTCTCAATCCATCAATGTCTCTCTTATCTTGTAAGTACAAGGATGCATTCACATCTTGTTACAGCCCTGCACAGGGTAACTCCTTACACATTCCCATCTCATGATGTTTTACCTTACAATCCCTCCTTTGTCCTCTTTAGAGGACAATCTCGCCCTGACTATGCTACCACCGCGTTACATTAGTTCGCCTATTATTGCCAAGCTCTATACGGGTTCTGTTCACAGGGTAGTTCGGCTGGTGGGCGAGGGCTCCCCAACCCTCCTTTGCGTACACCCCCCATCCGTCACCCCGATCCCATTGCCCGTTTACAAGTTTCATCCCATTTGCCCCCAAGCAAAAAACTAGCTAACCCCCCGTACATTAGTAAATTCCCAAGTTAACATATGGTCTACAATCTAATTCATAATACTTGTTCTACAATCTGATTAATAATGTTTGTGTTACAATCAATGTTATAATATTTGTTCTACAATCAAGGTTATAATATTTAGGTTACAAGCAAGGTTAAAATTATATGTGTAACAATCTAATTCACAATCCCTCCTTCCCATCACATTCCCCTTCAGACTCCAGATCGATCTCAGCAACTTTCTCCGCCTCCTGTAATGTGAGATAGTCTTGCTCCACAGCCTGCACAGCTTGATATTTCGGAGGCAGTTCATCACGGTCAGCAAAGGCTCTCTCTATGGTCCTCGTGACCAGAGTTCGAATGCATGGAATACAACAACAGCCACAAGTGATAAAAATTGATACAGAAATGAACAAACCCAGCAAAAGTTGTCCTAACAATGTGCTCCATCTCCCAAACACTCCCTGTAACCAGGATAAAACAGGATTGGAGACTCCAGACTGGGCTTTTAATTCTTTCACCAATGCCCTAAGTTTCGTTAACCCCTTAGTGAGTGATCCATCTGGCCCTGTGTTATTAGAGATAGAAGTGCAGCATAGATCTCCAAACATAGCACACACTCCACCTTTCTCTGCCAGGACCATATCAATCGCTATCCTATTCTGAAGTGTCATAAGGGAAGTTTCTGACAGTTGTTGATGTATTGCCTCAACAACGTCCCTGGTCAAATTTGCAAGGCGCTGGACATTATAGTGAATAAGGTTGATCCTATTAACATTTTTTATTTACAGTGATGGGAAAAATTGCACTAAAAACAGGAAAACTTTCAAACCCAGCTGCAATCTCATCGGCTAATTTAAATTCGTCCGGAAAATTCTGGGCTTGGCCAATGGCATCAATCCATACCCCATCAGGGTTCCTTCCTCCCGGCCCCAAGAGTCCAACACTCCTCCTTTTTCTCCACAGCCAACTCTCTGTGTGGCGCAATTCTAGGGAATCCTCGTCTCCCTCCTGCCTTTTGACAATCAGCACTGGCGCATTAAGGGTTACTAGAGCACACCGACCATCCCAGTTAGCGGGGAGCCAGTTGTACAGCACTCTTCCTCCACAAAACCACCAAATATCCGCCCTAGCCTGGGTCAAGCGGGTTGCACTACTGCTATGTGAGAGATCAACATGAGTCCTGCACGAGTCGCTGGGCAGCCAACCCACATGGAAAACGTGCGCTGCTGTGTTGTTGTTGGCAAAACAAGTAACATTAGTTATGCCTGTGGATCTAAAGACAGGGGGAGCTACATTAGCCGGAGCTATGGGAAACGTCTGTTCCCATATCAGACACCTATTCAGTGGGTTGGATTCTGACATTAGGTTCAAGGCGCAGTCCATAGCATCTGTCTCCTCAAAAATTGATCTGCTCATCCGTAATAATGGCCTTCCTCGGGCACAGACCCAGCAGTTCCCATACCCTGCTTGGTCCGCATATTTACCCATCTGATCTATCCAGGAGTTTGACTCATCAATACCTGTCTCAATTGCTATCTTCTCTCCCCTGGACATCTTCGTAATGTCGAATTTTCTCACTTCCCCCTCTTTCGAAGTGGGTTTAATTCTATTTCATCCCCCAATTTACTGCTTCTTACAATTCTCTCTATTTGCTTCAGGGCCCCTTCTGCCTTTAATTTTATCATGATAGGTCTGACATCTGCGAGTGCTAATTGTTCTTGGCAGGTTTCTCGCTCAAAACAAGAAATCCATGGACTAGCCCCATTACTCAACGGAGGTAGTTTTTTCATTAAACTCTCTAAGTCCATTCGTGACCAGGGTACATATTTTTGAGTTCCCCGTCCCGTGATCAGTAATGGGCATTGATATCTCAATTTTTGGGGATTTCTGCTCCTTCTTTACTCTTGGCATGCATTTATTTATCCCACCTTGTTCTGACTCTTCTTCGTCACTGTCACTGTCCCTATCAGCTTCCAATGTCTCAGGGTCAAAGGTATATTGGTCACGTTCATCTCTAAGATAATCTTTTCGGCCATAGTTTAGTTGTTTCACATCTTTCTCTTTTGTCCTAACTATGTCCAGGTAGGCATGTCTATTTTTCTCCCTCCCGAGTCTTTTCCTTTTACTTTCCTCCCATGGTGGATCGTATCTCGTTTCCTCATCTGTACTACACTTTTCGTCCTTTACTCCTATTACCATTCCTTCAGCTTTAATTTCTCCTGACAGTGTTGAAGTTATCTTTTCCACTTCCTTCAATACACCTACCATTAATTCTTTTTGATCCTCACTGATCTGCCCCAGCACATTAATATCTCTGTTTAAGTTTTTAATGTTATCCTGAACCTTTTTCATGTTCCATTTCTGTATCTCTAACTCCTTTTCTATTTTCTTGGACTCCAGAGGGGTCTCTACATCTATTACTCCCCCTTCTATTTTTATTAAAGGGGCCTGTACCTCGTCTGATGTGTCCCTATTCCCGAGGTTCTTGTCACACCCCAGTGTCTCAATATCTGGATATAAGGGACGTGACTCCAGGATCCCATCTGGGGTGCCAGGGGCACCTTTTGACTCCACATATGTATAGGGCGGGGGTCTACAAGCTATTTCTACAGGGGCAGTAACAGGTGGGTTACCAGGGAGACCAAATTCTTCAAATAGAGCTAGGACATCGCGGTACTGAATCTCCTTGTCTCTCACCCTCTTTTTTGCTGACTCGCGATTAAAGATTTTGTTTTCTGTGTCCCGTTTTGTTTCTTCCAGCTTGCCTAAGACTCTACGTTTTAAAATTTTGTTTCCCTCACCTGTCAGGAACATCTCAGTGCCCCCGGGTAACCAACCCCTCTTCCTCCAGCGGTCTACACATTTTCGGAGCATTTTTTGTTTTTCCAATGCCGCATTACTGGTATTTCGCTCCTCTAATTCCTGATTAATTTCCTTAATAACTTGGTCAAAAGTCTTAGCAGGCAACTGTACAGCCATAGCTGCGGGACCGCTTTCTAATGCCTGTTTTAATTTAGGTTCTTGTCCGTTTAGGGGATCTATGTCAACGAAAATTGCTTTTAAAAATGTCTCCTTGCAAGCTGGATGACTAATATCTTTTAAAGGAACAGTCTCTAAGTCTTGTCCTCCAATTGACTTCAGACTGTCCTGTATACTCTGATTGCTCGTTTTCCACTCTCTGTTTTCCCAAAGGGGTCTGAAAGTTAAATTACAACTAGAAAACCAAATATTTGGGCTATACTTTTGTCCTGTTTCCCTGTACCAATCTATGAATTTACGTAACTTTATCTCCTTGGTGATGTTGGGAATACCCTCATTTAACTTATCAAAAGTATTTCGAATAAACCGGGTGTCTCTTAGGAGTTTATCAACTTTTTCATTAATATCTCCTACCTGATCCGGACACAGCTGTCGCAGCCTTCTGTCGTCGTTCTTGTTCACCAGGCAGGCGTCCCTGAGTACTTTTTTTGTTGTCTCAAGGTCTTTAGTGTCTGCTGTGGTATTCCACCACGGCGAATTGGGGAAATAAATTCTTAACTTCTCAAGTGTACAGACATTATCATACCTACCGGACATTTATAAGTCAGTCTCTCAGATACAATTGAGGCCAATAAGCCTGAACCTTTGTTTTCTTTCAAAGCCCAACCTTCACGTGGGAGATTTCTCCTCTTAATAACCAGTTTAGGGCAGAAAACTCAGGTCCTCAATTGTTTATAGACCACCTTCTCACTCTATTGGACTTTGCAACGACACAATAAAGACTTTTAAACTCTAGTAGTTTCTTGCGAAGCACTTAATAAATGTCATTCAAACACCTTAAGGACTTTTATCTTGTCTGTAATCACTTACGTGTTACAATCCTGGCATGCGACCTTCAATTGTGGTCGTCTAATTTGTCCGATCTCCAGTTCTTACTGACAATCATAAAGATTTAAAAAAAAGAGAATTTTGTTAAAACAGGCTTCTCTGGACCTTTTTATCAGCCGGCTGAGATGATTGTCAGAAAAAACAGAAACCGTCGTCCAGTGTTCACTCACCCATCACGTCGGGGTCACCAAATTGTTAGGTCTGCTTTGTTCATGAATGAGTGAGACAAACACCAGACTGAGTCGAAATCAGGGTTCTTTGTTCTTTATTACTGGATTGTAACACTTGCAACTAACAATGTTAGTCGGAGAATGCATTCTGCCGTTATCAGCAAAATGGTGATTTTTTATACCCTTGGATACGTGCTTAGAACATCATCATATCATTACTTGTCCAATGACTAAAACTGTTGCTATCCTTTCCCTGCTAGCTTCCTGCCTCTCAATCCATCAATGTCTCTCTTATCTTGTAAGTACAAGGATGCATTCACATCTTGTTACAGCCCTGCACAGGGTAACTCCTTACACATTCCCATCTCATGATGTTTTACCTTACACCGCCAAACTGTGAGGCGCCAAGATGCACGGTTTGAGGCGATATCAGCCCACTGGCGGTGGTCAATGTGGCAGGCACCAAGAGATTTCTTTAGGCAATCCTTGTACCTTTTCTTTGGTGCACCTCTGTCACAGTGGCCAGTGGAGAGCTCGCCATATAACATGATCTTGGGAAGGCGATGGTCCTCCATTCTGGAGACGTGACCCACCCAGCGCAGCTGGATCTTCAGCAGCGTGGACTCGATGCTGTCGACCTCTGTCATCTCGAGTACTTCGACGTTAGGGATGAAAGCGCTCCAATGAATGTTGAGAATGGAGCGGAGACAACGCTGGTGGAAGCGTTCTAGGAGCCGTAGGTGATGCCGGTAGAGGACCCATGATTCGGACCCGAAGAGGAGTGTGGGTATGACAACGGCTCTGTATACGCTTATCTTTGTCATGTTTTTCTGTTGGTTGTTTTTCCAGACTCTTTTGTGTAGTCTTCCAAAGGCACTATTTGCCTTGGCGAGTCTATTGTCTATCTCGTTGTCGATCCTTGCATCTGATGAAATAGTGCAGCCGAGATAGGTAAACTGGTTTACCGTTTTGAGTTTTGTGTGCCCGATGGAGATGTGGGCTGGTAGTCATGGTGGGGAGCTGGCTGATGGAGGACCTCAGTTTTCTTCAGGCTGACTTCATCAACATGATTATCCAACTGCACAAAAACCAACTAGGTCGGGTCAGATACAGCAATGAGCTCTCTGAACCCTTCTCCATTAACAATGGCGTGAAGCAAGGCTGTGTTCTCGCACCAACCCTCTTTTCAAACTTCTTCAGCATGATGCTGAACCAAGCCATGAAAGACCTCAACAATGAAGATGCTGTTTACATCCGGTACCGCATGGATGGCAGTCTCTTCAATCTGAGGCGCCTGCAAGCTCACACCAAGACACAAGAGAAACTTGTCCGTGAACTACTCTTTGCAGACGATGCCGCTTTAGTTGCCCATTCAGAGCCAGCTCTTCAGCGCAGGTAGATGTGATACAACGTTGAGAAATGTACGGATCTACAGTTTGGCAGTGGAACTAAATGGGCAGAGTACAATTTGGATAGGGAGAAAATTCAAACCTCGGAAGTACAAAGGGACCTGGGCGTCCTCGCGTAGGCAAACCTAAAAGTTAATTCTCAGGTAGGATTGGTAGTGAAGAAAGCAAATGCTATGATGGCATTCATTTCAAGAGGAATAGTGTATAAGAGTAAAAAAGTGTTGATGAGGCACTATGGGGCACTGGTGTGACCTCTTTTGCAGGACTGTCTGCAGTTTGTGAGCCCTTATCTTAGAAAGGATGTGATGTTGTTGGAGAGGGTGCAGAGGAGATTTACTAGGATTATTCCTGGAATGGAAGGGTTAACTTCTGAGGAACATTTGGCAGCTCTTGGACTGTATTCATTGGAGTATAGAAGAATGAGAAGGGATCTCATAGAGACATTTTGATTTTCAACAGGTTCTGATGGAGTGGAGGTAGATAAGATGCTTCCCTTGTTGGATGAATCAAGGACAAGGGGTCATAGTCTTAAAATTAGCTGTCCAATTAGAACAGAGAGGGGGAAGAACTTCTTTAGTCAGAGAGTTGTGTATCTGTGGAACTCAATGCCGCATACAGCAGTGGAGGCCAGATCAATCGGAATATTTAAACAGGAAATTGATAATTATCTAATTTGTAAGGGTATCAAGGGATTTGGGGAAAAGGCTAGAAATTGGAACTAGGGGTGAGCATAGTTCACCTTAATGTAGAGTCATGAAACAGACTCAATGGGCCAAGTGGCCTGCTTCTTCTCCTTTACCTTGTGATCTTGTGATTACTTGAACACAACCCTTGCAGAGTTAAAGACTTCTAACCTCGACTGTGTATGTTATCCATTGTTGAACGATTACATTTAACGCATGTGGCTCTGAAGGGATTTGTGTCCCAGAATTATTTACTGAGGCTGGAGAACCATCTCATTGCAATTAAGAAAGTAATGATTGGAACGTAACATTGATCATTGAGTGACCTTTATGTTTTTGGCCTAGCATCAACTTGATCAATGTCCAAAAGTGATTCTCTGACTCAGTCAGAGGTCCACAAGGCCACTCTCATTATTGGTGAGTAATGGCAGTGCATGATTATCCCTCATAACATTACCTTATCCTTTTGAGACCATGTACAGGAATATATTTCATTCTTCATCAGTTACAACCGCTGTGGGTAAATTATTATGTACCTTTCTGTGACTTTATTGAGTAATCCATTGCTCTGAGGTGTTTAATCACCTGGTTTCATGTTCCTGAGCCCAGTTGGGAGGTGGGAAGACTTTTATGGACAAGTGATTGAGTGGAAACCAGAATACAGATCAGAATTTCCCTGTGCGAGGGTAGAGATCTTATTCTTATCTTCATTATTACATGAGGTATGACTCTCCTTGGGAAGTAAATGCTGGACATTTTCTTCTGCCATGTGCAGAGTGATGAACGATGGTGTACAATGGCCACAGCTGGGGCCTTTTTTGGATCTGCCAGTTATTTCCTACATTCAGGTAAATGCTTTGTACAATCACATTGCTCCACACACCACATCCATGTCTCACCTCCATTCCACAGGCAACCTTGATTATTTTGTTGCATACCTCAATGTGCTAATTGCTCCTCAGGTTTGTCTTCCTCCTTCCCTTCCTCCTTCCCTATTGATCTTTATTCATTCCTCTGTGCTGCAACAAGCCTGTGCCAAGCTTGCCTGTGGGCAGGCAGCATGCAATAAATGATTACAAAAATCCTGAATGCTATGCGGCAACCAGTGGAAGCTGTGAAATCTCATCCTTGGTAGACCAACAACATACTGCTCCTCTGTCCTGATTGTACTGTAGTGTTCTCTGCAGGAGTGTTTGGAACCTGTCAGAAGCCCCATAAGCCCATAAGCCCATAAGACAGGTTTCTGGACAATTGAAATCCACCAGCCCCCCTCCACCATCACCCTCCTCTGGCTAGCAGAATTTGTTCTCACCCCCAATAATTTCTCCTTCGGCTCCCTGTGGTCAGTGGAGACACCGAACTCAGGATGGCAAAGATGGCTCACAGAGCCAAACAAAAGTCCGCGATGCACAAGACAAAAACAACACCGACGGGAGGGGGGACCAGCTGAGGAGTAAATCTCCACAGCTGAAACAGACAAGTATAACACGACAGCAAGACTCTCAACAGGAAAACATAGAAAATAACGGGAACAAGAAGGAAGAGAATAAAAAAATGAAATCAGGGAAACAACAGATAACCAACCCAGAGGAAGACGACCAACACCAAGACACCTTTAATAAAAATAATAAAAACAAAAATACCCAACAAAATAAAATAAACAACCCAACAAGAAGATCAGAAGAGATAGAGGTAAAGGACACAGATCCTGGAGTGGACTCAGAAGAAGAGGAGGGAGAACATCAAACTCTACACAGAGAAATGGAAGATGAAGGGAAGGGACAGTACATGGATATATTTTTTTAAAGAATATATGGAAACAGTAAAAGAATGGCAATCACAAGAATTCAGTGAAATAAAAAGAAGAATAAAAGGTACAGAAGAAAAAGTGAATAGATTAGAGATGATCATGACAGAAATAGGAAAAAAGAGTAGACAAGATGGAAGAACGAGAAACAGCCATAGAAATGGAGGTAGATGACTTAAAAAATAAATTAGAAGAATCTGATAAAAAAGTTAAAGAAACGCAGGAGCTGTTAGATCAGAAGATAGATATAATGGAAAACTATAATAGGAGAAACAATTAAAGATAGTGGGCCTTAAGGAAGATGAAGAAGGCAAAAATATGAAAACATTTATAAAAGAATGGATCCCCAGGGTCCTAGGAAGGCCAGAATTACAGGAAGGAATGGAAATAGAAAGGGCACACAGAACATTAGCCCCTAAACCACAACCACAACAAAAACCAAGATCCATTCTAGTAAAATTCCTAAGATATACGACAAGAGAAAATATATTGGAGAAGGCAATGAAAAAAATAAGAGAAGACAAAAAAACCACTGGAATACAAAGATCATTTTTTTTTTCTACCCAGACATAAGTTTTGAACTCCTGAAGAAGAGGAAAGAGTTTAACACAGCAAAATCGACCCTATGGAAAAAAGGTTATAAATTTATTTTAAAATATCCAGCAGTGCTTAAAATAGTTATCCCGGGGCAACAAAGCAAACTTTTCTTGGATCCGGAAAAAGCACGAAAATTTGCAGAACACCGACAAAACAGACAGAGAGATGAAGAGATGTAACAAGAACAAAAATGACAACAAACTATATATAAAGAAGAAAAATAAAGTATAAGTAAGAACTAAGAAGGGAAAGAAAGGGAAGAAATGAAGTAAGAAAGGAATTAAGAGAGTGAGCTTTGTTATATATGAAGATTAAAATCTTTTCTGGGGGGCTGGGTGGGGAAGAATAACAGTCACTGTGAAATCAGTTGACGCTTGCGAGCGGGTTCGCAAATCCAAATGGAGATGGGAGATGTGGTTGCCTGACAAGGGACAAAGGGCAACTCAGAGAGGGGAGGGACTATTGGGGTTAAAAGAATTTTAGATATGGGAATACTGGAAATATTTTATGTTTTAGAAATGTTGTCTTACAATGTGTTCAAAAAAAAATCAGAAATGGGTAAGAGGGAAGGTGGTGATGAGGAAACAGAAAGGAAAGATAAACAAAATATGAAATGGCCATGTCGAACAATATGACTTTAAATATTAATGGAATACATCACCAAGTCAAAAGGAGGAAGCTGTAAAATTTACTGAATGAAGAAAAAAATGATATAGCATTCGTGCAAGAAACACATTTAACTGAAGTGGAGCACAAGAAATTAAAGAGAGATTGGATAGGATAGGATAGGACATGTAACAGCAGCATCATATAATTCAAAAGCCCGAGGAGTAGCTATATTAATCAATAAAAATGCACCAATCAAAATAAAAGAGGAAATAATAGATCCAGCAGGGAGGTATGTAATGATAAAATGTCAGTTATATTCTGAATTTTGGAATTTACTCAATGTATATGCACCTAATGAATAAGATCAAAAATTTATGCAAGATATCTTTTTGAAGATCATAGATACACAAGGAATATACTAATAGGAGGGGATTTTAACCTTAATTTGGACTCAAACATGGATAAAACTGGAAAGAAGACTAACAGAAAGAACAAAGTAACCAAATTTTAATTAAATCGATGCAGGAAATGCAACTTTTGGATATATGGAGGAAACAACACCCAATGGAAAAGGAATATTCATATTATTCAGGTAGACATAAAACATACTCAAGGATAGACCTATTCCTGTTATCAGCCCACATTCAAGGAAGAGTAGAGAAAATGGAATATAAAGCTAGATTGTTATCGGATCACTCACCCCTGTTATTGGCAATAGAGCTGGAGGACATCCCACCAAGAATGTATAGATGGAGATTAAACTCCATGCTACTTAAAAGACAGGATTTTAGAGAATTCATTGAGTGCCAAATTAAAATGTACTTTGAAATAAATACAGAATCAGTGAAAGAAAATTTATACTATGGGACGCAATGAAAGCATTCATCACAGGACAGATAATAAGTTATGTAACTAAGATGAAGGACTACAATTGAGAAATAGAACAAATGGAAAGGGAAATAACAAATACAGAAAATAAATTAGCAATAAAGGAAGATACAACTAAAGGAAGAGAATTGACAGACAAGAAAATAAAATATGAAACACTACAAAAACATATAAAGTGGAGAAGAACATAATGAAGACAAAACAGAAGTATTATGAGCTAGGAGAAAAAACGCACAAAATACTAGCGTGGCAGCTTAAGACAGAACAAACTAAAAGAACGGTATTACATCAAGGAAAAAGGACAAACAAATTACATATAACCCAATGGAGATCAACGAAAACTTCAGGGAATTCTACGAACAACTATATCAAACTGAAAACAAAAGGAAAGAAGACAAAATAGATGAATTTCTAACTAAAATTGAACTACCGAAATTGCAAACAGAGGAGCAAAATAAATTAATAAAACCATTTGAAATAGAATAAATACAGGAGATATAAAAAAAAACTACTGAACAATAAAACACCGGGAGAGGATGGACTCCCAATAGAATTCTATAAAACATTTAAAGTCTTATTAATTCCTCCTCTCCTGGAAGTAATGAACCAGATTGAAAAAAACACAAAACATACCAGATTCATGCAAAACAGCAATAATTTCAGTTAGGGGAAAGATCCACTAACACCAGCATCGTATAGACCAATATCTCTACTTAACACAGATTATAAGATAATAGCTAAACTATTAGCAAACAGATTGGCCGACTGTGTACCAAAAATAGTAAAACTAGACCAAACTGGATTTATTAAAAAAAGTCGAACAACAGACAATATCAGTAAATTCATTAACTTAATCCATGCAGTACAAGGAAACAAAACTCCAACAGTAGCGTTTGCTTTAGACACAGAGAAAGCCTTTGACAGAGTTGACTGGAATTATTCATTCAAAGTACTACAAAAATTCAACCTACCAGAGAAATATATTAATTGGATTAAAGCATTATATAAGGGACCATTGGCGAAAGTGACAGTAAATGGATATATATCAAACCAATTTAAATTAAGCAGATCAACAAGGCAAGGATGTCCACTATCTCCCTCACTGTTTGCGTTAGCTATAGAACCACTAGCAGAAATGATAAGAACAGAAAATAAAATAAGAGGGTTAAAAATAAAAGAGAAGGAATATAAAATCAGTCTATTTTCAGATGATGTTATAATATACTTAACAGAACCAGAAATATCAATGAAAGGATTACATAAGAAATTGAAGGAATATGGAGAAGTATCAGAGTACAAGATCAATGCAAATAAAAGTGAAGCAATGCCAATGAATAATGCAGATTTCACAAAGTTTAAGAAAGAATCACCATTTAGATGGCAAACACAAGCAATTCGTTACCTATGTATACAACTAAATAATAATCTCGGCCATCTATATAAACTAAATTATCAGCCATTAATGAAAAAATTACAAGACGACTTAGATTACTGGAGAGACTTACCACTGACACTGATAGGAAGGACAAACTGTATTAAAATGAACATCTTCCCAAGGATACAATACCTATTTCAATCATTACCAATTCACCTAACAGAGAAATTCTTCAAGGAGCTAAAGAAAATAATAAGGAAATTCTTATGGAAAGGGGGGGAAACCGAGGATAGCACTAGATAAATTAACAGAATGGTACAAACAAGAAGACTTACAACTACCAAACTTTAAGAATTATTATAGAGCAGCACAATTAAGATACCTATCAGATTTTTATCAAACAAGGGAAAAACCAGATTGGACCAGATTAGAGCTAGATAAAATAGGGGAGAAGATACCTGAACATGTACTATATAAGTGGGATGAAAAATTGGTGCAACATAGGAATTCACCAGTATTGCACCATCTGCTCAACATTTGGAAGAAGATTCACATAGAAAGGAATAAAATAAATTATCAACTACCAAAATTAATATTGACACAAAATCAACTAATCCCTCTCACAATAAATAACCTCTCCTTCAGAAAATGGGAGAGAAAAGGGATCAAAAGAATAGAAAATCGTTTTTCGGGAAATAAATTATTATCTTTTGAACAAATGAAGGACAAATATAATATAACTCATGATACAATGTTTGCATACCACCAACTGAAAACCTACTTGAAGGACAAATTGGGAAACAGTCTGAGGTTACCAGAAGGAAGCAATTTTGAATATGTTATTACAGACACAATGATAATTAAAATAATTATAACAAACATGTACATCAAACTGCAAGAAAAGGCGAATGACGAAACAAACTGTAAACTTAAACAAAAAATGGGAGCAAGATCTAAACATAAAGATAAAGAATGAAACATGGGAAAAGCTATGCTCCGGAATTATGAGAAATACAATAAACACGAGTTTACGGATGATACAATATAATTGGTTACACAGGCTATACATCACACCCCAAAAGTTCAATAAATGTGACCCAACTGTATCAGACAGATGTTTTCGCTGTAAAAAGGAAACAGGAACAACAGTACATGCAATTTGGGCATGTGAGAAAGTGAAAAAACTTTTTGGAAGATCTAAACCAGATATTAAATAAAATCACAAAAAGCAATATACCAAAAAAAAACAGAGATCTTCCTTCTAAGTAATATAAAAAATAAAGAATTTGAACTTGATTTGGATGGAGCACAAAAAAGATTTATTATGATAGCCCTAGCTCTAGCAAAAAAATGTATTATGTCAACCTGGAGAATACAACAATGGTACATAGAAATAAATAAACGTATTCCATTAGAAAAAATAACATATAATTTAAGAAATAACATCACAATATTCGAACAAATATGGGAACCAAACATGAAATACAATAGAGAAATCCTACCACGGACCTCCACCACCTAAAATGACAGAAGGAGAAAACAACAAAATGAACTGACTCAGTATATAAAAGTAAAAGACAAAAAGTCCTTGTTTATTTTTATTAAGTGACGATATTGTTTAATGGGTTTAATGTATCTTATAGATTGAACTTTGAATAAATGGGAAGGGGGGTGAGGGAGGGAGGGAAGTGGGGGAAGGGGAGAAAATGACACTGTATATATTCAAGAGAAAAATGTCTTTATGTATTTTGGTCAGTATGGTTTATAGTGTGATAAATTTTAAAAAAATAAAATAATTTCTCCTTCGGCTCATCCCACTTTCTCCAGGTACCTGAAAGGACACCAGTTTGCCTGCCTTCTTGTTGGCTATATGGAGCAATCCATGCTACAGCCCCACACAGGCAAGTCTCCTCAACTCTTCCTCCGCTACATCAATGTCTATTTTGGAGCTGCCTCATGTATCCATCCATGATGAGCTCATTGACTTTATCCACTCTGCTACCACTTCCACCCCGACCTCAAATACACTTGGTCCATCTCTAGCAACACTGTCCCTTTCCTTGATCTCCCTGTCTCTATCTCGATAAAAACTCTTGATAAATATCTTCTATAAACCGACCAAATCCCACAGCTTCCTTGACTACATCTCTTCCTACCCCGTCCCCTGTAAGGATTCCATTCCATTCTCTCAATTCCTCTGTCTCTGTCACCCAGGATGAGGTCTTCCACGCCAGATCATCAGGGATGTAATCCTTCTTCAAACAATGTGGTTTTCTCTCTATCACCATCATCTTGGCCCTCAACTGCATATCTTCCATAACCCACACATCTGCCCTGGCCCCCTCCACCACCACAAGGGCAGGATTCCTCTTGTCCTCACTTACCACCCCACCAGCCCCTGCATCCAATATATCTTCCTCCTACTACATAATCCCACCACTACTACTGACTTGAAATGTCAAATTAGCTTCAAGACAAGTCAAGTCACCTTTATTTATTATTTATGCCATGCTTGCCCCTTAGCATTTCTCGAGGACCATGGAGCATATTTACATAAATATACATTAGAAGTTAAACACATGGAAATATTAAAATATTAAGACATATACAGCAAAAGTCCTAGGTCCACTATCCACGTATGTTCTGGGAATTCAGATGCCAGTTGGCTTGGTGGAAGAAAAACTGTTGCCCAATCTGGACGTAAGGGTCCATGTGCTACAGTACCTTGTACCAGATGGCAGAATGAAGAACAGTTTACATGAGGGGTATATGGAATCCTTCACAATGTTTATTGCCTTTTGTCTGCATCGAGTGCAGTAGATGTCCTTCATGGTAGGAAGAGAGTCCCCGATGATCTTTTCCGCTGACTTCACTATCCTCTGCAGGGTCTTGCGGTCTGAGGTGGTACAGCTTCCAAATCAGGTGGTGATGCAATTGTACAGAATGCTCTTGATACATCCTCTGTAGAATGTAGTGAGGATGGAGGGTTGGAGATTGACTTTCCTCAGCCTTGGCAGGAAGTAAAGGCATTGCTAGTCTTTTTTGGCTATGGAGCTGGTGTTAAGGGACCAGGTGAGATTCTTTGTAAGTGCACTCCAAGGAACTTGATACTCTTGGGGACTTCAATGATTGAGCTTTCAATGGTCAGCGGGGCGAGGTCCCCCCGGGCCCTCCTGAAGTCGATAACTATCTCTTTTGTTTTATTAACGTTCAGATACAGGTTGTTTGCTTTGCACCAGTCCATTGGCAAGTGCACCTCATCTCTGTATGCTGTCTCGTCTTTCTTACTATAAGACCCACCATGGTCATGTCATCAGTGAATTTTATGATGTAGTTTGAGCTGTGTTTAGCTGCACAGTCATGGACCAGCAGTGTGAACAGCCCTGGACTAACCACATAGTCTGGGCAGCCCCTGTGCTCAGTGTAATTGTCCTTGGAAATGCTGTTTCTGATCTGGACTGCTTGAGTTCTCGCTGACAAGAAGTCAAGAATCCAGTTGCAGAGGGAGTTGACCCAGCAGGTTTAACTTCCTCATCAGGTATTGAGATATGATTGTGTTGAATGCTGAACTGAAGTCGATAAACAGCATTCGAATATATGAGTCCTTGTTTTCCAGGTGGGTGAGGGCTAGATGGAGGGGTGTGGTGATGGTATCGTCCGTAGAGCAGTTGGATCCATAAGGGAACTACAAGGGGTCCAGTGACGGGTGCAGCAGGAGCTTGATGTGCCCCATGATGAATTAATCGAAAGCACTTCATGATGATGGACATGAGTGTGACAGGGCAGTAGTCACGGAGGCAGGACACAGACGACTTCTTCGGCACAGGGACAAAGAACATATGACAATCTATAGCCAGGTATATCCAATAATTCCCTCAAAATAACTTTTTACATCTTTCTTCCCCATAATATTAACATACCAGCTTTTAATAAGTTAAATACATATAAAGTTATTCATATATAAAATTATTTTCGAGAGATTATTTTGATCTAAAATATTTGAAATTGCCTAATTTAATATCTAACACAACAGTAGATCAACTATTTGGTAGTTCATGTCAATCTAACATCTACAAAGTCCTCTGATCACAATACACCATATTGATATGAACATTATTGAGGGTTGTAGAGTCTGCTCCTTCTTTCATTCCTTTTCAGCTGTTCCTTGATATTTTTTTAAGGTCGACGGGAAGAATGCTTTAATTTCTGGATGTCAATAACCCTTTGCAGTTAACTGATGAAATGTTGTCCTCTTCTAAGTAGAAGCAGGAGATACTTGAAAATCATATTGATAATTTTCCATCAATATTAATATAATTCTTTGAAGTGCTGTCCAAATATTTGATGTGGTATTGATTGCTACATTTTCTTTAACACCCTTCCATGCCTTATATTAAAGATCTGAGAAAGACAAATAGTATTAAATTAAATCAAATCAATCAAATCTCACATGATTTTAATTCTTTTAAATATTTATTGCTCTATATTTTAGTATTTGCAGTGGAGATTGGGTAACTTCCCTCTTGTCTGGGAACATTAAAGAGTATGTAGCTTCAAGACTTTTGCGGCAGCTGAGGGCATGTAGAGCGCGTCGAAAGAACCAAAGACTTGTTGATCCAAACCAAGGCTTTTATTAACTAAAAGACTGGAGCATATCACATGTAGGTTGACCAGTCCAGAATGACCTGGTCTGGCTAGGAGCAATACTTTAAGACCTGCCAGTAGGTGTGGCTACACTCTCAGCCAATCACAGTCATCCTACACTACAATACATATACACACTGGTGAGAGAATCTGTACTATCACAGGGCGGGACTTCATGCTCAAAATGCCGCTGTGATTCTGGCTTACCATGTCTTCCAGGTCAGCAGACTGTGGAATGCATCAGGAGTGTTGTGATGTCACTTCTGGTGTTAGGACGGCCGAACCAGAAGTGACATAAACGTTGCTGACGACAACTTGAGTCAGACATTTTGCTTGTAGCTCTACACTTAAGGCACTAAATTGGTGACCCTCTCAAGATCTCTGACCCCAAAACAATGGCAGATGAACCAGCTCTGAGTGCTGTTGCCATTAACTTGCCAGCGTTCATCCAGGCGGAGGTACAATCCCACCTTGGCAATAATACCAGCGAAGCGATAAAGCTTTGGTAAATCATCATTTCACTAGATGAGGAGTCCGCCACTAAAGTCAAACTGCTCCTGAGCAACAATCTAGCAGAATGTCAGTATGAGGTGTTTAAGACCCACCTCCTATGAATGAGGGACATGCCTCCTCAACCTAGATGAACTTAGGGACAGGGCCCCCTCTGAGCTAATGATTGAAATGCTAGTGCTAGCTGATGAACACTCCAAGTGCCTGATGTTCAAAGCCCCCTTTTTACATCTCCTCTCCCATGATGTCGCCTTGCTCCTGTCTAACGCGGATTTTTCTGACCCTCATATGGTAGCAGCCAAGGCAGACAGACTATACAGGACCTCGTTCCTGACAGTCCAACAGGTAGCTGCAACCAACAGAGCAACTACATCGTCCACCTAGGCAACTACCCACAACCCCAGACAGGTAGGGGGACCCAAAGGCCAACAACAAGCCAGGTGGTATGTCTACCATAGAAAGTGGGGCCAGAACACCTGCCGTTGTGTCCCACCATGTACTTACTCAGCCCACAACAAGGGAAACAGCACTCCCAGCCTCCAGTAATTGCTGCAGTGGTTGGCGAACACACAGGCCTTCTCTGCACGGTTGACCAGATCTCTGTACAAAGAATTTTGGATGACATGGGAGCCAAATGCAGCGCCCTGCCACCAAATACCTTTAAATGGGAAACATACACCAAGCAATTCAACCTATTCATCACAAACGGAATGCCTATACCCAGCTACGGCAGCAGGTTAGTCTGTTTGTTATTGGGAGACTCGACTTACTGGTGGGATTTCACTATTGCAGCTGTACACCAGCTGATCCTAGGGGCGGATTTCCTGAGGGCCAATAGCCTACTGATTGATGTGTGCAGGCGCTGTTTAGTCCTTGCCTCCACTTTCGAGACATGTCCACTCTCGCCTTGTAAGCAGCCAGCCCTACGCACACAAACCCTAGTTCAGATAAATTTGTGAAAGTCCTAACTGAATTTTCTGAAATCCTCACACTGATTGTCATTTGAACAGCTCGCTGCACAACATCCAACATTATGTGACAACCGAGGGACCATCCATGCGAAGGCAAGGAGACTTCGCACCGCCCCCCCCCCCCGCCCACCCCATCTCGACCGTCTATAACAGGCAAAAGATTAAATTAAAAACATGGAGGAGCTGGGCATTGTCAACAGCCCCTGGTTATCTCCCCTACATATGGTCCTTAAAGCAAGCGGGGGTTGGCGTCCTTGTGGCGACTCCCAGAGGCAGAACAGTGCGATGATAGCAGATCATTTCCCAATTCCACGAATTTAGGATTTTGCCACAAACCTGCATGGAAAATGGCTCTTTACCAAAGTAGACCTTGAGAAAGGCTACCACCAAATCCCCATACACCTCAGATGATGAGTCAAACAAAAGCCATTGTAACCCCAGTCAGATTTTTTGAATTCCTAAAGATGCTGTTTGGTTTGAAAACTGTGGCACAAACTTGCCAATGTCTAATGGACACAGTTTATAGAGACCTCCCCTTCATTTTCATCTACCTGCATGATATAACAGCACGGCCAGCACCTCAGACTTTTATTCAGGATGCTCCAGGATTTCAAATCGGCCAAGTGTGAATTTGGTAAGGACACTATTGACTTTTCCATTGCTAACTAAAGTGGCTGCCATCCGAAACTTCCCAAGGCCCTCCACAATCAAAGGTTTGCAAGAGTTTTTGGGCATGGGGAACTTGTATCACTGTTTTTTTCCCTTGCCTGGCAAGATATTATGCCCACTTTTCCACCTCTTGATGGGCAAACAAAAGCTGTTGACTTAGACACCTGAGGCAGAGACCACAATCCGGAAAGCTAAGGAGGAACTGGCTAGGGCAACCATGTTAGCACACCCACACACTGGCATTGACATCAGACGCCTCCAACACGGCAGTAGGAGCAGTCCTGGAACAGCCAGTCAACGTACACTGGCAGCCACTTGCCTTTTTTAGCCCCCATCTATGGCCCCCAGAACTTAAATACAGCACCTTAAATCAGGAACTGTTGGCGCTTTATCTGGCCATGAAATACTTCCGCCATTTCCTAGAGGATTGGCAGTTCATTGCATTCACCGACCACAAGCCCCATCGAAAATCTCGGACCCATGGACAGTGAGAAAACAGCGACATCTGTCTTTCCTTTCAAAATTCACCTCCGATATTCGACATGTTTTGGGGATTGACAATGTTGTTGCAGATGCCCTCTCCAGACCTGAGATCAGCTCCATCACTGGGGGGGCCTGGACTTAAAAGCATTGGCTAAGGCCCACCAGGAGGATGCAGAGATGCACGCTTCCCAGGGCCCAGCTGCAAGAAATCGAAATGTGCTCAGAGAGAACCACACTGCTCTGCGACGTTTCCACAAAGACCATACTGTTATGAAGTTGTCTTACTTTTGAAATGTTGGATGTGATATTAGTTTGATTACTTTCTTCCAACCTAGGAAATATATTTCAAATGTTATTTCAACAAATGAGTTTTATTTGTCACTCACAGGTATGTTCTTGTGCTTGCATATCAATCAATACATTTTCAATTGTAAATCTTCATTGCAATGAAGAACCATAGTCCCCACAGCTGTTTGGAAGATGGCTGGGTGAGAGTGGATTCTTGGTGCTATTTTCCACTCCATTCAAATCCAAGTGGGTGGACATCATGACAACATCTGCTGCATTTTGCTGAGTGATAATGAATAAAATTTAATTTAAACATTCTTGCTATATCATCATATGCATCACCCATCATGCCCTCTTCTTTCTTAAAATGTCCTCCAGTTCCCTTCACAACGTTGAATGCCAAGAATACAATGGTATTCCTGACATAGCATTGATAATTAATGCATTTACATCACAGATTTGTTCATAACATATTCCCGATATTGATATTTCCTTTGATTGAGCTTGCCGAATAATAAGTGGATGTCTGTGGCATCAATTATTGTGTTGGCAGAGAATTCTTTGAGCTAGCGCTAGGCTGTCCGGCTACCGTAGTGCTTAGCCCGACACTATTGCAGTGCCAGTGAACTGGGTTTGATGGCGGTGTCTGTAAGGAGTTGGTACGTTCTCTCCATCTTTGTGGGTTTCCTCCCACCTTTGAAAATGTACAAAGTTTGTTGGTTAATTGAGGTATTTTGGTTCAACAGTCTCATGGGCTGGAAGGGCCTGTTACTGTGGAGGTATGGATTCAGTATCAGAATTTACTGTCATGAACAAGTCATGAAATTCAGTGTTTTGCATCAGCTTCATAGTGCAAACATAAGTATTATAACCATCTTGCAACATTCCTTTAAAATTAAATAAAATAGTGCATGAAAAGTAGGGCAATGTCTTTGGTTCATTGATTATTCAGGAATCTGATGGCAGCGGGGAAGAAGCTGTCCTTGTGCCATTGAGTGCTTGTCTTTAGGCTCCTGTACCTTTTCCCCAATGGTAGCAGAGTGAAGAGGGCATGGCCTGGGTGGTCGGGGTCTTTGAGGAGAGAGCCTGCTTTTTTTAAGACAACTCCTCATGTAGATGTCCTCGGTGGAGTGAAGTCTGGTGCCTGTGATGTTGCAGGCCGAGTGAATAACCCTCTGGAGTTTATTCTTGTCCTGAGAGATGGTTCCTCCATATGAGGCAGTGATGAAACCAGCAAGAATGCTCTCCACAGTACACCTGTAGAAGCTACAAGAGTCTTCAGTGACAAGGGGTTTTGTGGCCACCTTCTGCATAAAACAGTCATGTGCTTATGTTCTATTGATTGCAATACATTACCAATAAATTATTTCAGATGTTTTGTTTTATTTTCTATCTGATTGCAAAAATACTTTTAAAAAATTCCATCGTAACTCTCAGCTGCTTTATTTTTGTTGATTCTGTAAAATATTTATATTTCCAAGGGTAATTAATTATATGCTTGAACCTGAAATACTCCAGGCACCTAGCTCCACATTTTATCCACAGGCAAATGTAAAAAAATTGCAGAGACTGTCTTTTTCTTTACATCAGAATATCTAAGTAGATATTCTGTCTGTATCTCAATCACTATATTTATTGATATTGCTGATTGTTAAGTCATAAAAATCTAGTTGTAAAGGTGTTGGACAATTAAGAAACACCCTAACTTAATGATGCACTAACCCTTCGATACTCTGCTATTTATTAAACAATATTTATTTATATTTATGCATAATTTATCTGTATGTGTATTGTGTCTGGTTGTGTGTCTGCATGTCTTTGCACCAAGGACCGGAGAACACTGTTTCATTCAGTTGTACTTGTAGAATTGGAGATAATAAACTTGAACTTGTGAAAGACAGAACCGATTATCACTCAATGCATATCTGTATTTTCCATTCTTTTATTGTTAATTAAAGATGGGCACTATTTTCTTCATAAATTTGACTGACATTTTGAAACAATTCTGAAAAATGGTGTGAAAATGGTTAATGACCTCAAACATTGTACTAATATGTTTCTTTTTAAGGATGCAGCAATAATGAACTAAGAAATCTGGTATGAAAATCTTAAACATTTCTGAATGATTCTTTTGCAGTTTAATGTCAAAGCCCTGAGTCATGCAGGCAATCTACCTGCTGTGGGTCTCTGGGATATAGAGAGCAGATTCATAAGAAATGTGACTACGTAAATTCATTCAAACCTCCTTTTCCAAGGTGGGGGGGGGGGGTAAATGTTAGGGTGAACGTATTTGGAGAAATGAAGTATTTTTAAAAAAATTTCTTTATGGCATAATAGAAGCCAATTACATTTGAAAGGTGGGAGGAAACCGGAGCACCCGAAGGAAACCCACACAGAATCCGGAAGAAGGTATAAGTTCCTTAAAGACTGCACCAGATTCAAACCAACGTCACTGACTCTGTGATAGCTTTGTGTTCTCTGCCTCGCTAACTGTGCTGTTACGAGCCCAAAGGACCCCAAAACCCAGCAGCAATAGATATTCTTCAACACAAAAATGGTTACTTAAACAAAAGTTGCTTTTAATTATCTTTAAACATGAAAACAGAATCACTCTTAACTTATGACTGTTGATGTAACTAACCTAACATAATTCTCCCCCCTTCTAATTCTAAGTGCACATGTATGTAATGTGTGTCTAAGTTCACAATCCAATGTCACTTCTTATTCCTCCAAGTTCACTGGTTGCGGCAATTCTTATACTGTGCACAGAATTTAACATTTATAAAGTTCACCAGGCTTTGATGCTTGAAAGGTAAATGGTTACCGCTCAGGAAGGTTCTTGTTGGTTTTCAGATATATATTTATTGTTCCAGGACACCCACAACTGATTTACTTCCATCAGCCACTTCAGTTTGTTGCTGACGAAACTTGCCTCCTCAGGGTTCTCCAGATGATAAACTCTTTCTTTCAGGTCACCACAGAGTTCCTTTTTTGTTTCCCTTATTCCAAGTGAAACATTAGACAGCCAGTCCTCTCCTCTTGCATGAACCACAAGGGCTTTGACCAGGCTGAATTAAGAACTCACAACCTGTCTTCCACATGGAGTTTTCCACAGGTTTTCCCGCTTGTCCTGTTCCAGTCCCAGCTGCTGGTGCTGACTGTAACACTGTAGAAGTGATCTCTGTGCCTCTCCCTCTCTTTCTCTGAGAGAAAGCCTCTTTGACTCTCTCTGACTGAAAAACCACATGACCCTCTTAGAACAGCAAGTTCCAGTACAGACAGAATGCAGCTCTGACATGCTCTTTCATCTGTTGCCTTCTTGTAAACAACAATCCATTAGTAAAGTCTCTTGGTCACTCTCCAAAGCTTTTGCAAAGACTCTGAGACCCCTACATGTCTAGCATGAGCAGAGCGCCAGTATTTTAAATAAGATCTGTTTTAAAGTGTTTGTATGTGATCTACACTAAAAACCCTGCCCAAATTTATCTCCTCAAAACATATCTATATTCTGTTATAGTGCTGTCCATTATATTAAAAGTTTGTGGAATGCAATAAGATGGGAACCAACAAAGAACTAATAACAGTGCAATGAAAGAAAACATGAAAGTATATTAGTAAAACTCTAAAGTCTGCAGACACAGTGATTGAAGTAAAAGTACAATGCTGCAGAAACTCAGCTGGTCAAACTATTTTTTTTATAGCAAAGATAAAGATACATAACCAATGTTTTGGGCTTGACCTCTTCATCAAGGTATGGAAAAAATGTAGGCAGGCGCCTGTGCAAAGCAATGTACACTCGGATGGGGGGAGGTGATAAACTAATTGTTTTTAATCATGGTTTTAAAACATTTATTTTGTTTCTAACTTATGAAAAAATCAGTTTGCAGACAGATTGTCTGAACTGAATGAATGCAGGAGGGGACGTTAACATTTCTGAAATCAATAATCCTCGAGTCTAATTTACAATTGAATCTTAGTATTTATCATCATACAGAGAGTGGTGGTGGATGATTGCTTCTCAGACTGGAGACCTGCCATTAGTGCCGTGCCTCAGGGATTGGTGCTGGACCATTGTAGTTTGCTCTCTATATCAACAATCTGGATCATAATGTAATAAATTGGATCAGCAAGTTTGCTGATGACATTAAGATTGGAGGAGTTGTGGACAGCGAGGAAGGATTTCAAAGCTTCCAGAGGGATCTGGAGCAACTTGAAAAATGGGCCAGAAAGTGGCAGATGGAATTTAATGTAGACAAGTGTAAGGTGTTGCATTTTGGAAGGACAAACCAAGGTAGGACAGACACAGTAAATGGTAGGGGACTGAGGAATGCAGAGGAGCAAGGGGATCTGGGAATACAGATACATAATTCCCTGAAAGTAGTGATAGGTAGACAGGGTTGTGAAGAAAGCTTTTGGCATCTTGGCCTTGATAAATCAAAGTATTGAGTACAGGAGTTTGGATGTTATGGTGAGGTTGTATAAGACATTGGTGAGGCCAAATTTGGAGTATTGTGTGCAGTTCTTGTCACCAAACTATAGGAAGGATATCAATAAGATAGAAAGAGTGCAGAGAAGTTTTATGAGGATGTTCCCGGGTCTTCAAGAGTTGACATATAGGGAAAGATTAAACAGGTTAGGACTTTAATCATTGGAGAATAGAAGAATGAGGGGAGATTTAATAGAAGTTTACAAAATTATGAGAGGTATAGACAGAGTAAATGTGAGTAGGCTTTATCCACTTAGATAGGAGAGATAAATACAAGAGGACATGGCTTTCGGGTGAAAGGGGTAAGATTTAGGGGGACCTTTTTCATTCAAGCTGCTTTCAGGTGGCCAGAATACTCGACTGTAAAGCCGCCTATTCTACCCCAATGCGGCTGTCGGGTGGCCACCTGAAAGTGGAGAACTTGGCCAGGAGGAGCACTTACCTAACCCTCCTCCTGTAGGTATATTCTCTGGTTCGGAGAATCCCCTTTGCACCAGAAAGCAGCACCAGGCAAAGTGACTAGCAGCTTTTAGGTGCCTTAGCAGTTCCCGCTGCCTGACATTCCATTAGTGCAGGACTACAGGGCTGGGACGGCCGGCATGGGACGTCACGGCTGGGGCGGCGGTGGGACTACACGACTGGGGCAGCCATGTGGGATGTCAAGGCTGGGGTGGCTGGCGTGGAATTACAGGGCCAGGGCAGCCAGTGCGGAACTACAGGACTGGCGTGGTTGGAGCAGGACATCAGGGCTGGATGGCCACCCCAGGCAGGAAGCGGGGAGGGAGGCTGTCAGGCATCAGGGAGGCGAGCTGTCAGACAGCTGCCCCTGCCCTGACTCAGGAGCCGGCATTTGCTCCATGGCACCTCTCCCCACTTCGGACCTTTCAGGTGGCAGAACACCACCTTCAGTGCTGCCACCTGAAAGTCCCTTCGCAGCTGCTCCAGAGCTGCATTCTCCAGGTGATTCCACCTGAAGGCTTCAGAGAGTGGTGGGAGTGTGGAACAAGTTGCCATTTGACCTAGTAAATGCAGACTTTTAAGTTTTAAAATAAACTGGATAGATACATGGATGAGAGAGATCTGGAGGTTTATGGAATGGGTGAAGGTCAGTGGGACTAGCAGTTACTATGTATTATGTCTTCACAATATACATGATGATGTAATTTTTCATATCTACTGTGTATTAGTTTTACATTAAAGTAGAGAATGAACACCATGTTCCATGTACTGGGTGTTCTGTGGTCTGTTAAATACATAACAGCGGTATGATGTTTTCGGCACTGACCAGAAAGGCTGAATGGGCTGTTTTCTGTGTTGTCGAAACACACAAAGATCAGCGTGTACAGAGCCGTTGTCATAGCCACGCTCCTGTTCGGCTCCGAATCATGGGTCCTCTACCGGCATCACCTACGGCTCCTAGAACGCTTCCATCAGCACTGTCTCCGCTCCATCCTCAACATTCATTGGAATGACTTCATCACCAACATCAAAGTACTCGAGCTGGCAGAGTCCACAAGCATCGAATCCATGCTGCTGAAGACCCAACTGCGCTGGGTGGGTCATGTCTCCAGAATGGAGGACCATCGCCTTCCCAAAATCGTGTTATATGGCGAGCTCTCCACTGGCCACTGGTGACAGAGGAGCACCAAAGAAGAAGTACAAGGACTGCTTAAAGAAATCTCTTGCTGCCTGCCCCATTGACCCCCGCCAGTGGGCTGATTTCGCCTCCAACCGTGCATCTTGGCGCCTCACAGTTCGGCGGGCAGCAACCTCCTTTGAAGAAGACCGCAGAGCCCACCTCACTGACAAAAGACAAAGGAGGAAAAACCCAACACCCAACCCCAACCAACCAATTTTCCCTTGCAACCACTGCAACCGTGCCTGCCTGTCCCGCATTGGACTTGTCAGTCACCAACGAGCCTGCAGCAGACGTGGACATACCCCTCCATAAATCTTCGTCTGCGAAGCCAAGCCAAAGAAAAAAGAAGAAAATGTTCTATGGTTTTATCAAATTACATTGTTAAGATTTCTTAACCCAAAAGATCAAAATGAGTTTGCTCTCTTGGAAAGCAAAACCAAAAGTTCAAGAACATAGACAAAAACAACATTTTAATTGACAATTCCTGGGAGATGAATATTAAGAAATGACATAGTATGATTTTAGTCAGAGGATAGCTGAGCATCTGGTGTCAAGCATTAACAAAGCTCTGGAGTTTGGTTCCAATCTGTAGTATTGGTGCTCTACCAATGAAAATGGTTCACATCATAAGATCAGCCACATTGCCTGTAACAAGCATATTATGACATTCTAACAATTCCTTCTCAATCATGGCAAAGAAGAATATCAGAGTTGCATGTACTGTCATGTATGTACTCTGACAATAAATCTGAATCTGAATAGAGGAAAGAAGTTGTTACCAAATTGTCCAGAAAAGGTGACATGATTGGCATACCAATTAGTGCAATACCTTTACAGCACCAGCGATTAGGATTGTTGTTCAAATCCCTCTGTGTCTGTAAGGAGTTTGTTCTGCCTGTGTCTGCATGGATTTTCCCCGGGGGCTTTGGTTTACGCCCACATTTCAAAATGTACCAAGTGTGTAGATTAATTGTATGAAAATTGGGCGGAATGGACTCGTGGGCCAAAATGGCCTGTTACTTAAATTAATACTGTATATGACCATCAGATGAGGAATTTCAAATTCCAGGTTGTCAACATCTCTGAAGAGCTATTCTGGGGCCATCATGTCAATATTATCATGAAGAAGCCTCACCAGGGGCCATATTTTGCTGGGAGTTTGAGGAGATTTGGTATGTCAATTTGGTCTTGCAATTTCTATAGGTACACCCTTCTGACTGGTTGCATGACTGTCTAGTATGGAGGTGAAAATGCACAGGACAGGAGGGTTGTAAACTCGGACAGCACCATCATGGGTATTAGTTTTCACTCAAGAGGTGTGGTGTTTCAAGAAAGCAGCCTCTATCATCAAGAACCTCCACCACCTAGGCCATGTGCTTTTCACAGTGCTAACATCAGAAAGGAGGTACAGGTGCTTGAAGAGACATGCTCAATGGTAGAAAGAGATCTTTATCCCCTCTGCGATCTAATTTTGAATGGATAATGAACTGATGGGCACTACCTCACTTTTACTCTTTTTTTTTGCACTAGTACGGCATTGTAATTTATAGCAATTTTGGACCTGTAATGCACAGTACTCCTGTTACAAAACAACAAATTTTGTGACACGTTCATGACAAAAAAACTTGATTCTGATTCCCAGAAGATAATGCAATTTTGACTTCCAAAGCTTCAACCCATCGTGGTCCCAAGGCTATGCCAGAGGCAACAGAACTTAAGGAATGTAAGAGTAAAGAAGTCATTTTGCAACATTATAAAACTTTGAATGGGCCATGCCAGGAGTACTGTATCCAATCCTGGTCACCCCATTACAGGACGAATATGGAGGTTTTGGAAAAGGTAACCAGGATGCCACCTGCATTAGGACTTTTGTCATAAAGATAGTTTGGACGAACTTGAGTTGTTTTCTTTGAACTGTTGGAGGCCGAGGGGAGATTTTGAAGAAATTTATAAAATTATGAGAGACATTGATGGGGTAGATTAGTGGTTCTCAACTTTTTTCTTTCCACTCACATACCACTTTAAGTAATCCCTATGCAATAAGTGGTCTGTGATGAGTAAAGGATTGCTTAAGATGGAATGTGAGTGGGAAGGGAAGGTTGAGAATATCTGCTGTAAACCCAATTGTTACTGAAATATTTTGCTTGAGGAAAATCATTAGTGGCCCATTTCTTTTGGAGTTATGAATCCATGCACATAACGAGTCAGTGAGGTACGATTAAAACAGTGGTTTTCAAACTTTTTTCTTACCACTCACATACCACATTAAGCAATCCCTTACTAAACACAGAGCACCAATGGCATTGGGAATACTTAAAGTGGTATGTGAGTGGAAAGAAAAACGTTGAGAACCACTGGGATAGATATTCAGAATCCCCAGAATTAAAAAAAGTCATCTAATGGAGGAAGTGCATTTCAGGTGAGGGGTTGAGGGAAGTTTAAAGGAGATTGGTGAGGCAAAATTTTTACACAGAAAATGGGAGGTGTCTCGAATGGTTTATTGATGTAGTGGTGGAAGTAAATACAATAATAAGGCTTCTTGATAGACATGTGAAGGTTCTCAGAAATAAGGAACATGGATCATATGCAGAGATTTAGTTGAATTTGGCATTGTGTTCAGAACAGACAACATAGGTGAAGGGCTTGTTTTTGTGCTGTACTGTTCCAGGTGCAAATGACTCACTTTCTCATGGACTTCTCCCCTTTAAAGCATGATCCATTGCTACATGAGTGCAGCACCAACAACTATCAAGACCATCTCGGATGCAACAGCTTGCTTGAATGTTACCCATGGAACCATGCAAGCATTTATTCCTTTCACAGGTGGTGTACAGTGGCTGGAGTGTGCACCATGCACAAAATGCCATCCAGTTAACTCTAATAGCATCTCCATAAGCTAAGACCTCTCCAACCAAGATGGAGAAGGGAAGCAGGCATATGGGAATGCCAGAATATGCAGGTTCCCCTTCAAGTCATTGAATGTCCCAACTTGGAAAGATACCATTTCTTTGTTACTGGGCTTGAACCTTTTCAACTCTATATCCAACAATACTGTTCAATACAATCAGCCAATGAACTGCAGTGGTTCATGAACATTGTTCTCAAGGGTAAGAATACACAAACAATAAACATTTTTTCTAGCCCAGCCATTTCCAACTTTTTTTTGGCATTGACACCCTCAAACATTATGAGGCCCCTTCCCTGTGAAGCAGTCAAGTTTAGTTGGTTTCTTCCGTACTTTTACCAACTACATAAAAAACACTGAAGTTACATGAGGGTAAAATGAAAACAAGTGTTTTACTTAAATGTGCTGTGGTCCACTGGCAGCCATAGGGGCCCTATTGGGAATGGCTGATCTAGCTAGTGATGTTCAAACCCCTTGAGTGAAATAAAATATAGGTAATAGAAGCTTTGATTTAATCTCACTCTCATTCCTGCCATGCATGTACCTTCTGCAAGTTATATCTTTATGTCATGCACAACAGTGCAACAGTGGCTAAAATTTGGAATCATTATTTTTTAAAACTTTATTTACAACACGATTGGGGCAGATGCTGGCTATTTAAACCTGTGCTTCCCAATTTTACCCTAATTAACCTACAGTACAACCGCAAATGTTTTGGTATATGGGAGAAAACTGGATCACCCAAAGAAAACCCATGAGGACACAGGGAGAACGTACAAACTCCTTATAGACAGGTGCTGGATTCAAACCCAGTTTGCTGGCACTGTAATAGCATTGTGCTAACTGCTACGTTAACCGTGCAACAGTTCAAGTATTCTAGTCTATATTTTCATTTATCCTTGTAACATTGAAAGTACACTCTTAATGTCATTCCCAAAATTATATTCTCCAGGTTAGTTCTGTTTGTCATTGAATCCCCTTCCACAACAGAACATTTCCCACAATAACACCAACTTCCCAGCACACCAGAGCCAACGTCACTCCTCCAGTAAATTATTTGCTTTCATGTGGCAGTAACACCACAGGTGGAGGACTGAACAGCATGCTGGCATTAAGCTTGAGGCATTCACAAGGATCTCATTAGCTCTGCAACTCAGAATCCTCCAAAGGCAATAAAATTGCAGCTCCAAATTGGCAAGACAGAAGTGTCATAAAAGGAATACAGATGGAAAACTGCAAAAGGAAAGGGTATTGAAGAGACATTCAGTTCTTTGATATCTTCTTGCAAATCACCTGGTAGATTTCTTCACATTTTTCCATTCAAATTAGCCTCTTTGTCCTCATCTGCTGTTGTTACTCACCTGTAGGGAACACGGAGATCAAAACTGAAGTCATTTTGGAGTCGAGAGTGGAGACAGATGAGGAAGTAGATGACCAAGTTTAAGTTCAAGTTCATTATAATCATACGATTATGCACCTGGAACAGTACAGCTGGATGAAACAGCGTTCTTTGGACCATGGTGTAAAAACATGCAGATGCCTATATAGACATAGCAGACATACTAACACGCAATTTATTAACAGTGGAGTCTCCGAGGGTTTTTGTCTCATTGCCCATGGGGAGAAGCTGTTTCTCAGCCTAGGGGTTCTGGCTCTAATACTTCTGTATCTCTTTCCCAATGGGAGTATCTGGAAGGTGCTGTGTAAAGTGTGGCAGGGGTCTTTAACAATTTTCTGAGCCTTCTTCAGGCAACGATCCTGATAGATCTCATCAATCGGTGGTGGGGGGAGGGGGAGAGGGAGACCAGAATCAGAAACAAAGCAAAAAATCATAAGGCGATACCTTTGTAAAATGTAAGATGCAGTATGTTTGCAGACATTCCTTTCTAACTGTAATCAGTTACTTTCATTTACTGAGGAGCAGTGCAGAGGCTATGTTCAGCTGGAAAGCCGTCCCACACCCTAACGCTACAAGAGTGGAATCCCACTCTCCTAGGGATCCAGGCATTCTCTAAAGCACTGAAAGCTCGTTCTTATCATTTGCTGCAGTTTAACTATAATTTTATACAGATTATTTTGGCCACACCTCAACTGTCCAAAGTGGTTCCAACCTGAGTATGATTCCCAGACTAGGTCTGTGACAGATTGTAAGCAAAACATGTTCACAGGGCAGTATACATACATGACTTCAACTCAACAAGTTTGTGTGTCATTGACGATTTTGGGTCAGTGTTTCGGAATTAAGAGTCAATGAGAGTGAAGAGACAGCGAAACATTTTTAAAGTCAGGATAATGTGTAGTTTGAAAGAGAACCTGGGAGTGGTGGTTTCCCCATGTCTCTGCCTCTCTCATCCTTCCTGGAGGTAGAAGCCACAGCTGTCAGAATTGCCTGGACAAGTGGTATTGTTGATGAAGCAACTTGAGGTTTTAATTAAAGAAGGACTGAGGTCTTATTGCAGTTGTATAGGGCCTTGGTGAGGCCACAAATTGAGTATTGTGTACAGCCTCTATCCTCAAAGACCCCCACCACCCAGGCCCTGCCCTCTTCACTCTACTACCATCCGGAAAAAAATGTACAGGAGCTTAAAGATGAGGACTCAACGGCACAAGGACAGCTTCTTCCCTACTACCATTAAATTCCTGAATAATCAATGAACCAAAGACACCACCTTACTTTTCATACACTATTATTTTTATTTATTTTACAATGTCCTAAGATGGTTTATAATATGAATGATTGCACTTTGATGCTGTCACAAAACTCTGAATTTCATGATTTGTTCATGGCAATAAATTCTGATTTTTTTTTGTCTCCTAAGCTAAGGAAGGACATTGTTGCTGTTGAGCAGTTCACAGTGCTGGTTCGTGGGATGGCAGATCTGATGTACAAGAAAGACTGGATAGACTAGAGTTACTGGAATTTAGAAGAGTGAGAGGGGATCACATTGAGACGTATAATGCTCTGACAGGATTGGACAGGTTAGATGCAGGAATTATGTTCCTAATGTTGGGGAAGTCCAGAACAAGAGACCACAGTCTAAGGATAAGGATCGAGATGAGGAGTACCTTTTTCACTTAGAGTTGTGAATTTGTGGAACACCCACCAAAAAAAAAATGTTGTTGAGACCCAGTTGATCAGATATGTTGAATGGGGGGGGGAGGGGGGTTGGGGTGTAGATGCAGACCTATTGGCTAAAGGAGTAAAGGGGGAGGTGGATAGAATGCAGAAATAGGATACTTAGATCACTTGATCAGTAAAGATTGTAATGAATAGTGAAAGGCTTAAAGGGTTGGATGGTCCACTCCTTTACCTGTTTCTAAATTTTAAATTTAATTGTCCCTTTCAGCCCATGAGCCCATGCCACTCAATTACACCTGATTGATCTTCAACCCGATACATTTTAAATGGTGGGAAAAAATGGAGTCCCTGGAAAAAACCTATGCAGACACGGGGAGAACGTCCAAACTCCTTACAGACAGCATGGGATTCGATCCCTTGTCCCGAGTTCTGGTGCAGTAACAGCATTGCGCTAATCACTAGGCTGACCGTGACACCCTAATGTTTCTATGTTTCTAACACACTGCAACTGTAGTGTGGTGATCGTCAAAGGTATGAAGATTGAAAGTGGTGTCAAGTGGTCTAATTTGACTAGGATGGCATTAAGCTTCTCAAATGCTGTTGAAAGTGCACTGATCCAGGCAAGTAGAGAGTGACAGTAAGCTGAATAGTTTTAGAAAGGGTGGTGGACAGGCTGTGGTGAGGATGCTAGTGGGCTGAAATCTTTGAGGAACTATTGAAGTTTTATCTCTGACGTATCTTCTTTTATTTGTTCGGAATGCTCAAAAGTTATTGATTCCTTTGATCAACACATCCAAAATCCTTTGGAATTCACGAAAACTTTCCCTTAGCAAGCCCCACCACTCTGTGGCCTCTATTTCATCAAGCAGTTTTGTAAAAAACAGGAGAAAAAGGTATAGCAATTGATAAGACAAAATGTTCAGTCCTTTCCTTCTGCCATTTATCTCTCTTCCATGGCAACCATCATAAGAAGAAAGAGCAAGTGTTGGCAAACTGTCCTGTCGAGCCTGATCTGCCATTCAATAAGATCATGACTGATCCGACTGTGGACTCAGCTCCACTTATAAGCTTGATCCCCATAAGCCTCAATTCCTTAATTGTTCAAATATCTAGTTATCTTTATCTTAAATACAGTTAATGAGACTATCTCTACTGCAGTAAAAGGACTCACACAGAGATGTGGGCTGCTGGAGACTGACTTGACACTGGCTGAAGGGGGTACCAGGTATCAGAGCCAGGATGCGAGAGGTTGCCAAGGGGGAGGTGAGGCTCCCAAGGGGCTTCGGGCATTGAAGGCTTTACCGGCCATGTCAGAAGCTTGGATCAAGGCCTCTGGTGGCTGGTAGTTTGGGCTGAAGTCTGCATGACTGCCAAGGAGTCGCATGATGGCCGATAGGAGAATACAAGCCCTCTCCAGAAAAGAAGGAAAAAAGTGAAGAAAAAACAAAGCCCCAGACACACAAATCACGGTAAATAAAAAATAAAGCTGTGGAGAAAATGGCAACTAAGAAAGAAAAGCCAAAAACAACGGGAAGAAAAGAAGAAAGAAAGACAACGGAAGAGAAAGGTGAAGGCCTTACCTGCACAAAAAAGCAGGGACCCACTATGGAAAGAGGAGACTTCTCCCCGAGATTAGTGGAGACTCCGCAGGGTCGCGACCCACCGACTGCAGGACTTCAAAGGTGACTCACGGAGCCAAGCAGAGGTGCGCAACTGCGCATGCACAATGCGCACGACAAAGACAACACCAATGGGAGGGGGGACCAGCTGTGGAGTGAAACTACATGCCACGATCAGCTGAGAGAGACCCGACACCAGGGCTCCCAGCTGGAAGATAAAGAAAACAACGGGAACGGGAGGGGTGAGAAATAAAAAAGGAAACTAGAGACACAGCAGATAACCATCCCAGAAGAAGAGGACCAACATCAAGATACCATGGAAAAAAAATACCCAACAAACTGAGACAAGCAGCTCAACAAGAAAGTCAGAAGGGACACAGATACAAGGAAGAAAAATAGAAAACTCAAACCCAAGAGCAGACACAGAAGAAGAAGAAGAAGAAGAAGAAGAAGAAGAAGAAGAAGAAGAAGAAGTAGAAGAAGAACACCAAGCTCTGCACAGAGGAATAGAAGGTAAAATGAATGGACAGAACATAGATTTTTTAAAAATTCAAGAACAAATGAAAGCATTAAGAGAATGGCTGACACTAGAATTTAGTGAAATGAAAAGAAAAATGAAAAATACAGAAGAAAAAGTGAGTAGAATAGAGCTGGTCACAACAGATGTAGGGAAAAGATTAGAAAATATGGAAGAATGGGTATTGGCGGTAGAAATGGAAGAGAATGACTTAAAAAGAAAATTGGAAGAAAGTGATAAAAAAGTTAAAGAAACACAGGAGTTGTTAGCTCAGAAGATAGATATAATAGAAAACTATAGTAGGAGAAAAAATATAAAGATAGTGGGCCTTAAGGAAGATGAAGAAGGCAAAGATATGAAAGAATTTATAAAGGAATGGATCCCAAAAGTCCTGGGAATGACAGAGATGCAGGAAGGAATGGAAATAGAAAGGGCACGCAGAATATTAGCCCCGAAACCACAGTCACAACATGAACCAAGATCTGTTATAGTAAAATTCCTGAGATATACGACAAGAGAAAATATATTGGAGAAGGCAATAAATAAAATGAGAGAAGACACAAAACCACTGGAATACAAAGGTCAAAATTCTTTCATCTACCCAGACATAAGTTTTGAACTCCTGAAGAAGAGGAAGGAGTTTAACGCAGCAAAATTGATCCTATGGAAGAAAGGCTTTAAATTTATGTTAAGATATCCAGCGGTGTTTAAAATAGTTATCCAGGGCAGCAAAACAGACTGTTCTCGGGTCTGGAGAAAGCACAAGAATTTGCAGAATGCCTGCAAGACAGAAAGAGAGATGAAGAGATGTAACAAGAACAAAGAACGACGAGAAACTACATATAAAGAAGTAAAAATAATGTACAAGTAAGACCTAAAGGAGGGAAGAAAAGGGAAGCAAGGGAGAAGAGGGGGGAAAAAGAGGAGGGGTTAAATATATATATAAATAATAAAATTGATAATAAATAAATAAAACATAAAAAGAGAAAGAGAAGAAATGAGGGGGAGCTTTGTTGTAATGGGAAGATAAAAGTCTTTTCGGGAGGGAGTTGGTTGGGAAAGAATAACAGTCACTGCAAAATCAGTTGACACTTGTGAACGAGTTCACAGTCCGCATGGAGAAGGGAGTTGTGGTTACCCAGCAAGGGACAAGGGGTGACTCAGAGAGGGAGGGTGACACTTGGGGTTAAGGGAATTTTAGATGTGGGAATGATTGAAACATTTTACATTTTAGAAGTGTTGAAATACAGTGCGTTCAAAAAAAGAAAACTGAGAAATGGAAATGGGGAAAAGGGAAAAGATGGTGGTGAGGAAGTGGAAATGAGATGTAAACAAAGTATGAAATGGCCAGTTGAACTATAAATATTAATGGAATACATAACCAAATCAAAAGAAAGAGGCTATTAAACTTACTGAAAAAAGAAAAAAATAGATATAGCATTCATGCAGGAAACACATCTAACTGAAGTGGAACACAATAAATTAAGGAGAGACTGTGTAGGGGATGTAACGGGAGCATCATATAACTCAAAAGCCAGAGGTGTAGCTATATTAATCAATAAAAATGTACCAATCAAAATAAAGGAGGAAATAATAGATCAGCAGGGAGGTATGTAATGATAAAGTGTCAGGTATATTCAGAACTCTGGAATTTGGTCAATATATATGCACCTAATGAAGAGGATCAAAAGTTTATGCCAGATATCTTTTTGAAGATTGTAGATACGTAGGGGAATATATGGATAGGAGGGGACCTTAACCATAATTTGGATGCAAAGATGGATAAAACTGGACAAAAGACTAGCAGAAAGTACAGAAAAAGAACTAGCAAAAAGGGAAGATACAACAAAAAGAAGGGAATTGGTGGACAAAAAAATAAAATACGAAACGCTACAAATGTATAAAATGGAGAAGAACATAATGAAGACAAAGCAGAAGTATTATGCACTAGGAGAAAAAACACACAAAATACTAGCTTGGCAGCTTAAAACAGAACAAGCTAAAAGAATGGTATTGGCATCAAGAAAAAGGACAAACAAATTACATATGACCCAACAGAGATCAATTAAAACTTCAAGGAATTCTACGAGCAATTTTACCGAACAGAAAATGAAGGGAAAGAAGACAAAATAGATGAGTTTCTAGCTAAAATTGAACTACCAAAATTGCAAGAAGAGGAGCAAAACAAATTGATGAAACCATTTGAAATAGAGGAAATATAGGACATATTAAAAAAGCTACCAAACACTAAAATGCCTGGAGAGGATGGAATCCCAATAGAATTCTATAAAACATTTCTTTCTTCTTCTTTGGCTTGGCTTCGCGGACGAAGATTTATGGAGGGGTAAATATTCACGTCAGCTGCAGGCTCGTTTGTGGCTGACAAGTCCGATGTGGGACAGGCAGACACGGTTGCAGCGGTTGCAGGGGAAAATTGGTTGGTTGGGGTTGGGTGTTGGGTTTTTCCTCCTTTGTCTTTTGTAAGTGAGGTGGGCTCTGCGGTCTTCTTCAAAGGAGGTTGCTGCCCGCCGAACTGTGAGGCACCAAGATGCTCGGTTTGAGGCAATATCAGCCCACTGGCAGTGGTCAATGTGGCAGGCACCAAGAGATTTCTTTAGGCAGTCCTTGCACCTCTTCTTTGGTGCACTCCTGTTATGGTGGCCAGTGGAGAGCTCGCCATTTAACACGATCTTGGGAAGGCGATGGTCCTCCATTCTGGAGACGTGACCTACCCAGCGCAGTTGGATCTTCAGCGGCGTGGATTTGATGCTACCAGCCTCTGCCATCTCGAGTACTTCGATTTTAGGGATGAAGTTGCTCCAATGAATGTTGAGGATGGAGCAGAGACAACGCTGGTGGAAGCGTTCTAGCAGACGTAGGTGATGCCGGTAGGGGACCCATGATTCGGAGCCGAACAGGAGTGTGGGTATGACAATGGCTCTGTATACGCTAATCTTTGTGAGGTTTTTCAGTTGGTTGTTTTTCCAGACACTTTTGTGTAGTCTTCCAAAGGCGCTATTTGCATTGGCGAGTATGTTGTCTATCGCGTTGTCGATCCTTGCATCCGATGAAATAGTGCAGCCGAAATAGGTAAACTGGTTGACCGTTTTGAGTTTTGTGTGCCCGATGGAGATGTGGGGGGGCTGGTAGTCTTGGTGGGGAGCTGGCTGATGGAGGACCTCAGTTTTCTTCAGGCTGACTTCCAGGCCAAACATTTTGGCAGTTTCCGCAAAACAGGACGTCAAGCGCTGAAGAGCTGGCTCTGATTGGGCAACTAAAGAGGCATCGTCTCCAAAGAGTAGTTCACGGACAAGTTCCTCTTGTGTCTTGGTGTGAGCTTGCAGGCCCCTCAGATTGAAGAGACTGCCATCCGTGCGGTTCCGGATGTAAACAGCGTCTTCATTGTTGAGGTCTTTCATGGCTTGGTTCAGCATCATGCTGAAGAAGATTGAAAAGAGGGTTGGTGCAAGAATGCAGCCTTGCTTCACGCCATTGTTAATGGAGAAGGGTTCAGAGAGCTCATTGTTGTATCTGACCCGATCTTGTTCGTTTTCGTGCAGTTGGATAACCATGTTGAGGAACTTTGGGGGGCATCCGAGGCGCTCTAGTGTTTGCCAAAGCCCTTTCCTGCTCATGGTGTCAAAGGCTTTGGTGAGGTCAACAAAGGTGATGTAGAGTCCTTTGTTTTTTTATCTGCTCTTTTCTTGGAGCTGTCTGAGGGCAAAGACCATGTCAGTAGTTCCTCTGTTTGCGCGAAAGCCGCACTGTGATTCTAGAAGAACATTCTCAGTGACACTAGGTATTATTCTATTTAGGAGAATCCTAGCAGAGATCCAAAATGAGTGGTGGACTAGCCTCGCCAAACGAACCCAGCTCAGCGCGGACATTGGCGACTTCAGGGGTTTTTATGGGGCTCTAAAGGCTGTGTACGGTCCCTCACCCCAAGTCCAAAGCTCGCTGCGCAGCTCAGATGGCAAAGTCCTCCTCAGTGACAAGATCTCCATCCTCAACCGATGGTCAGAACACTTCCAATCACTTTTCAGTGCCAACCGCTCAGTCCAAGAATTCGCCCTGCTCCAGCTCCCTCAACAGCCCCTAAGGCTAAAGCTGGATGAGGTCCTCACCCAGGAAGAGACATATTAGGCAATTGAACAACTGTAAAGTGGCAAAGCAGCAGGTATGGATGGAATCCCACCGCCCCCCCCAGAGGTCTGGAAGGCTTGAGGCAAAACTCTGCATGCCAAACTGCATGAGTTTTTCAAGCTCTGCTGGGACCAAGGAAAGCTGCCTCAGGACCTTCGTGATGCCATAATTATCAATCTGTACAAAAACAAAGGTGAGAAATCAGACTGCTCAAACTACAGGGGAATAACGCTGCTCTCCATTGCATAAAACATTTAAAGAGCTACTAATTCCTCCTCTCCTGGAAGTAAAGAACCAGATTGAAGAAACACAAAATATGCCAGATTCATGTAAAACTGCAATAATTACAGTAATGTCAAAGACAGGGAAAGATCCACTAACACCAGCATAGTATAGACCAATATCTCTACTTAACTCAGATTATAAGATAATAGCAAAACTATTAGCAAACAGATTGGTCGACTGTGTACCAAGAATAGTAAAACAAAATCAAACTGGATTAATTGAGAAAAGATGAACAACGGACAATATCTGTAAGTTCGTTAACTTAATCCATGCAGTACAAGGAAATAAGACACCAACAGTGGCAGTTGCTTTAGACGCAGAGAAAGCCTTTGACAGGGTAGAATGGAATAATTTATTCAAAGTACTACAGATTTTCAACCTATCAGAGAAATATATTAATTGGATTAAAGCATTATATAAGGGACAATTGGCAAAAGTGACAGTTAATGAATATATATCGAACCAATTTAAATTAAGCAGGTCAACTAGGCAGGGATGTCCACTATCTATCTACCTCACTGTTTGCTTTAGCTATAGAACCCTTGGCAGAACTGATAAGAACAGAAAGTAAAACAAAAAGGATAAAAATAGAGAAGGAATATAAAATCAGTCTATTTGCAGATGATGTCATAGTATACTTAACAGAACCAGAATTATCAATAAAAGAATTACATAACAAATTGAAGGAATATGGAGAAATATCAGGGTACAGATCAATGCAAATAAAAGTGAAGCGATGCCAATGAATAATGCGGATTTCACAAAATTTAAGAAAGAATCATCATTTAAATGGCAAACACAAGTAATCTGATACCTAGGTATTAGACTAGATAATAATCTAGGCCATTTATACAAATTAAATTATCAACCATTAATGAAGAAATTACAAATGAGTTAGAATATTTGAAAGATTTACCTCTAACACTGATAAGAAGGGTAAATTGCATTGAAATGAATATCGACCCAGGGATACCATACCTATTTCAATCATTACCAATTCCCTTAACAGAGAAATTTTTCATTGAATTAAATAGAATAATAAGGACATTCTTATGGAAAGGGGGGAAACTGAGGATAGCACTAGATAAATTAACAGAATGATACAAACAAGGGGCTTACAACTACCAAATTTTAAGAATTATTATAGATCAGCACAAATAAGATATCTATCGGATTTTTATCAAACAAGGGAAAAACCAGATTGGACCAGGTTAAAGCTAGATAAAATAAGAGAGAAGGTACCAGAACATATACTTTATAAGTGGGATGTAAAGCTGATGCAACATAGAAGTTCACAGGTACTGCACCATCTGCTCAACATTTGGAAGAAGATTCACGTAGAAAGGAAAACAAAAAACATATTACCAACTACCAAAACTATTATTGACGCAAAATCAATTAATCCCTTTCACAATAGATAACCTTTCCTTTAGAGAATGAGAGAGAAAAAGGATCAAAAGAATAGAAAATTGTTTTTTGGGAAATAATTTATTATCATTTGAACAAATGAAGTACAAATATGGTATAACTCACATTACAATGTTTGCATACCACCAACCTAAAACCTACTTGAAGGACAAATTGGGAAGCAGGCTGAGGTTACCCCAAGAAGCAGCTTTGAATATGTGATTACAGACATAATGATAACTAAAATATTTATAACAAACATGTACATCAAGCTGCAAGAGAAAGAGAATGATGAAATAAGCTGTAAACCCAAACAAAAGTGGAAACAAGATCTCAACATAAAGATAAAAAATGAAAAGTGGAAAAAGCTATGCTCCGGAACTATGAGAAATACAATAAACACAAGATTACACATGATACAATATAATTGGTTATACAGGCTATATACCACACCCAAAAGTTAAATAAATGGGACCCAACAGTATCAGATAGATGTTTTTACTGTAAGAAGGAAACGGGAACACAGTACATGCAATTTGGGGATGTGAGAAAGTGGAAAAGTTTTGGGAAGATCTAAATCAGGTATTAAATAAAATCACAAAAAGCAACAGACCAAAAAATCCAGAGATCTTTCGTCTAAGTAATATAAGAAGTAAAGAATTAGGCCTTAAACTGGATGAAGCACAAAAAAGATTTATTATGATAGCCTTAGCTGTAGCAAAAAAATGTATAATGTCAACTTGGAAATCAGAAGAAAGCCTCAGAGTACAGCAATGGTACATAGAAATGAAAAATGTATTTCATTGGAAAAAAAACATATAATTTAAGAAATAACATCACAGTATTTGAAAAAATTTGGGACCGTACATGGAACACAACAGAGAGGGCCTACTGTGGACCTCCACCCCCTAAAATGACAGGATGAGAAGAAGATGAAATGAAGTGACCCAGTGTGTAAAAGTAGATGCCACAATTTTCTTGTTTATTTTCATTGTGTGATGACATTGTTTAATGGGTTTATTATATTGTATATGTTGAACGTTTAGTGGGTAGAGAGTGGGTGGGAAGGAGGGAGGGAATGGAGGGGGGATAAAGGGGAGAAAATGACACTATGTATATTCATGAGGGAAATATTTGTGTGTATTTTGATTAATATAGTTCATAGTGTGAAAAATTTAAAAAATTTAAAAAATAAAAAAGTCTGCATGACTGACGAGTTTGCGGGAGCACTGGAGGTGAATCGATAGACACAGTGTCTCTGAAGGGAATCTCTTTTGCTTCTTTTTCTCTGATTGTAAGGGTCTCTGGGCAATTTGTACTGATGAGAAACCTTTGCCTTAAGGCTGACTAAATGCAATATAGTGAAATATTACATCTCTTTTATTACAATACAATAAAATAATCTTGAATATTGAATAGCTCTATATCCCTGTATAATGATGCTTTTCTCCCTAGTTCATCTGTGAGTGGAAACGTCTCTGCTTTTCCTTCCATAATTTCTGTGAGATCCTTCTAAACCCCAATAATCCTAGATGACTCAATTTCTTCTCGTGGGCTAATTCCTTCATCTCCAGAATCAACCTGCAGGATGTCCTCTGCATCAACTCCAAACCCATTGTAACCTTTATCAGGGAGACCAAATCTGCATGCAGTACTCCTGGTGCAGCCTCACCATTACCCTGTGCAGTTGCAGAAGACCCTCTCTGTTTTTAAATTCAATCCCTCGAGCAGTGAAGGCCAGTGTCCTCTTTACCTTCTTGATTATGTGTTGCACCAGCAAACTAGCCTTCTTCAATTCATGTACAAGCCTTCTCAGCATGGCAACATGCTGCAATTCATCACCATTTAAATAATAGCCCGTTTTGTTCTTTTTTTTTTTCTAAGTGGGTGACGACTCAAACTCTTACCCACTCATTTATCTGATCTATAGCTCTCTTCAGACTCTCTGTGCCCTCAACACAATTTGCTTTTCTACTGAATTTAGCATGTGCTGGGCTTGGTCCAAGATTTGTACTGAATAATTTACTCCTACCTTTGTAACAAACTGAACATTTAGCTTATCACTTTAATCTTTTGCTTCACTTTCTCCAATTGTTAGGGGCACCATGCAATGCTCATAGGAACCTTTCGTTTGCCTTTCGGTGGATAACACGACCTTCCGGAAAGCGGGACCTCAATTTCAGCCTGAATTTCATGGTTTAATTCATATCGTTTATATAAGACGTGAGCAAATTTTCTGCTTTATGCCTCAGAAGGGCTGCCAGGAACATGCCGGAGACTGGTGTCCGGCATCCCAGCGACAACCCAAACTTTGTTATAATACCTCTCTTGCCAAGTAAAAATCTGTAAATTAAGCAAGCAAGTGATTGCAATAACAGTAAAAAAAAGACCCAAAACCTTTGCTTCTAGCCGAGAAGGTGTCAAAAGAAGCTGGGTCTAAATCTTCAGCATTAACATCGGGTGCGGTGCTGTCTGCATCTAAAAAGTCGCCTTGTGCTCCCGGGGCAAGAGTGGTGAATTTGGTCTCCTGGGGCAGGATCAGCAACCTCGGGATATCAGGATAGGATCAGCATCCTTGGTCTCTATGTTTCTTTTTTTACAGTTTACAGTTGTAAAATGTCTGGGTAGGTTATGGTTGGGAGGTGTTGGAAACTGGTTGAGGTGGTGGGAAGGTGGTCGAGGATAGGCAACAATGATGGAGAAGTGTCAGGACCGGCAATGGTGAATCTCGGGAGGTGGTCGGAGAAGGGGACAGTCTGTGGTGGTGTGGAGGTGGTCGGGGACTGGCTGTGGTGTTCGGGACCAGTCTGCTTTACTGGCCAGAATTTTAAGTTCAGCTGTTTTGTATCTGACTTATAAGATAACCCCTTGGGGTGTTTTTTTTGGGTGCTTCAAGGGTCATCTTATCTGCCAAAATATACTATATTACATTTTTAATGTATTATTTCATGACAACAAATGGAACTTCTGAAACTTTTTGAACCTTTTATCTTGACCAGGCTTTCCATGTCCCCAAAAACCCTGTCACCAAAGTTTTAGCACTAATGCAGAGAGAAAAAGAAAAAAAAAACTGGTGAGTCAGCCTCAGATCCTTTGGATCAAGTTTGGACCACCTAATGTGTTTTCCATTGTAACTACCCACCAATAGTTCTCTGAGGTTCAAGTGACCCAGATCGTTTCCCATCTCCCCCTTCAAGTAATAGCCCATGAAGGCACCGTTCTGGTCCCTCGTTCCAGATGCACTGGATACTTGATAATGATGCAACTCTGGGTAGTGATAGTGTTGAAATGCATGAACAACACTGTTTCTGTCCACCTTAGAAATCTGGAAGATTCAGATCAACCAGTATACAGTCAAAGTCAAACAATGGAATGACTTAGAGGGGCTAAGCACATCCATGGAGAGAAAAAGACAAGGTTTTGCATCAGGCCATATATCCAATATGGAATGGGCAGGCAGATTTACTTGCATTTAGGGAGATTTTCGTGCTCAGTCCTCTGGGTTTGGGGGGGGGGGGGGTGGAGAACAGAAAGCCAAAGGAAATCAAATAGAACATTATGACAAAGTAATTCAGGAAAACGGTGCAAAGAACTGACAAAATTTATGGTGATTTTGTCTCTTGCTCTTTTTTTTCTGGTTTAATTTGCCAGTCTGTGTAAAAGTTCAAAGATCCCTTTTATTAAAAATCAATTTTTTTAGATAGGAGCAGGGATGAGGTCTTGAAGAGGGAATACAGGGAGTAAGCAAGGAAGTTAAAAAGCAGGAGGGTGGTAATCTCAAAATTGCTGCCTGTGCCGTGAGAGGGTAGGAACAGGAGGTTGTGGCAGATGAATACATGGCTGAAGAATTGGTGCAGGGGGCAGGGGTTCAGATTTCTGGATCATTGAGTCTCTTCTGGAGAAAGTCTGACCTGTACAAAAAGGATGGGCTGCACCTGAACCGCAGCGGGACCTATATCCTAGCGGGCAGAGCTGTTGGGGAGGGTTTAAATTAGTTTGGCGGAGGTGGGGGGAGGGGGGGTTGGGAATCAGAATATGAGTGCATAGATTAGGGTAGAAGGGCACCAGGGTGTAAGGGTTGAGAAAGATGAAAATAAAAAAAAAGTCAAAAATAATGTGTAGCAAAGAAGACAAAAAGAACAGACAAGTGAATAGATAGGATAATTTGCTGTTCAATAGAAAGCAAAATCGGTAAAAGATACTGGTCTAAGAGGACTGTACCTAAATGCATGGAGCATTAGGAATAAAGTAGATGGCCTTGTTGTACAGCCACAGATTGAAAGATATGACCTTGTGGCCATCACCGAGACATGGATGTGACTGGGAGCTAAATGTCCAAGGGTAAGCAGTGTATAGGAAAGATAGGTGGATAGGTGTATAGGCAGTTAGGTGGAGAGGGTGGCGTGACCCTGATTGTAAGCAATGATATTGAATCACTATAAAGAAGGGACATTGGGTCAGAAGTGGTAGAATCCTTATGGGTTTAGTGAAGAAATGGCAAATGGCAAGAAATGGCAAATGGTAAGGGTCACCTTATTGTCAGTTATATACAGACCCCCAAACAGCAGCTGGGAATTGGACTGCAAGTTCCAGCATGAAATATAAAAAAAACATGTCAGAAGAAGAATGTCAAAATAATTATGGGGACTTTAACATAAAAGGCGATTGGGAAAGTCATGAAGGTGTTGGATCTCAGGAGAGAGAGTTTGTAGAATGCCTGCAGGATGGATTTTTGGAGCAATTTATCAATAAGCCCACCAGGGGATTGGCAGGGCAGTTATGGAATGATGTGTAATGAACCTGAGGTGAATAGGGAATTTAAGGTATTAGGAAGTAGTGATCACAACATGATAGAGTTCAGTATCAAATTTGAAAAGGAAAAGCTGATATGTGTCAATATTTTAGTGGGACAAAAGGAATTAAAGTGGGATGAGAGAGGAATTGGCCCAAGTTGACTGAAAAAGTAAGCCAGATGGAGGGATGGCAGAGCAGAATTGGGTGTTACTTCTACAAGAAATAAAGAAAGCGCAGAATAGATATATTCCAAGAAAATTATAAATGGTAAAATGGCACAAATGTGACTAACAAGATAAAATAAAAGCAAAAGGGAGGGCATGCAAGGAAGCAAAAATTAGTGGAAATACAGAGGACAGGGAAACTTTTTTTAAAAACTTACAGAAAGAGACCAAGTCATTTGGGAAAAAAAATGAATTATGAAAGTAAGTTGGCAAATATCATACAAAAAGATACTAAGAGTTTTTTTATATATATAAAAAGTAAAAGAGAGACTCAGGTAGATATAGAACCAATTGAAAATGATGCTGGAGAAATTATAATGGGTGATAATAAGATGGCAGAGGAACTAAATGAATGTTTTGCATCAGTCTTCACTGAGGAAGAATATAGCAATATACCTGATAGTCAGAGGTCTCAGGGAATACAATTAGTCAGCTTTACTAGAGAGATAGTACATAGCAATATGAATGGACTGAAGGAAGTTAAGTCTCTGGACCAGATGAGGTTCACCCACGGGCTCTGAGGAGATGGCTTTGGAGATTGTGGAAATCAATAAACTCTGACGTGGTTGTGGAGGATTGGAAGGCAGTGATTGTAGTTCCACTATTTAAGAAAGGAGAGAAGCAGATAAAAGGAAATTATAGGCCTATTAATCTGACATTGGTAGTTGGGAAGTTATTAGAGTTAATCCTCAAGGATGAGGTGATGAAATACCTCGGTGCAAGGCATAAGTCCAAGCCAGCATGGTTTCAGGAAGGGAAGATTCTGCCAGACCAATCTATTGGAATTGTTTGAAGAAATCTCAAGTAGGGTGGACAAGGGAGAAGCTGCGGATGTTGTGTATTTGGATTTTCAAAAGGCCTTTGATAAGGTGCCACATAAAAGGCTGTTTAATAAGATAGAGCCCATGGAATTACAGGAAAGCTATTAGATTGGGTGGAACATTGGCTGATAGGCAGAAAGCAAAGGGTGGGAATAAAGGGATCCTATTCCGGTTGGTTGCCGGTTACAAATTCTGTTCCACAGGGGTCAGTGTGGGGGGGTGCTTCTTTTTACAATGTATATTGATGATTTTGATTATGGAGTGAATGGTTTCATGGTGAAGTTTGCAGATGACACTCAGATAGGTGGTGGAGTAGGAAGTGTTGAAGAAACCGAAAGGTTGCAGAGAGACTTGGACAGTTTAGGAGAGTGGGCAAAGAAATGGCAGATGAGATACATTGTTGGAAAATGTATGGTTGTACATTTTGGAAGAGGAAATAAACAGGCAGAATATTATTTGGATGGGGAGAAAATTCAAAATTCAGAAGTGCAAAGGGACTTGGGATAACTTAAAGATTAACCACCAGGATGGATCGGCAGTAAAGAAAGAAATAGTGTACAAAGATAAAGAGGTGTTGATGAGGCTCTATTGGGTACTAGTGAGTCTTCATTTGGAGAACTGTGTGCAGCTTTGGGCCCCTTATCTTAGAAGGGATGTAATGATGTTGGAGAGAGTGTAGAGAAAATTTATCAGGATGGTTCCTGGAATGCAGGGGCTAACATATGAGGAGCATTTATCAGCTCTTGGACTGTATTCATTGGAGTATAGAAGAATGAGAGGGGATATCATAGAAACATTTTTAATGCTGAAAGTATTGGACAGAGTAGATGTGAATAAGATGTTTTCTTTGGTGATTAAATTCAGAACAAGAGTCTTAGAAACAACCCATTCAAAACAGATGATGAGAATTTCTTTAGCCAGAGGGTTGTAGATTTGTGGAATTTGTTGCCATATACAGCTGTGGAGGCCTGATCATTGGGGGAGTTTAAGGGGGAGATTGATGGGTATCTATTTAGTCAAGATGTCAAGGGATATGGGGAAGAGGCTGGAATTTGGAAAGAGATGTGAGAACAGTTGACTCAGAGTGGATTTGTGAAGCAGACTCGATGTGCCGATTGGCCTACTTCTGTTATTTACCTTGTGATATTATGAATCAAAAAGTCACCATGAGCAGAGCCCGGTACCCCTAACAATATGTGAAAAATAAGCAAACTGAATGTTGTCGATCCACCTCCAGCAGTCCCGTAGCTTCTGCAGCTGCACAGATTCCTGTTCGAATATTGGCAACTTGAGTTCCATATCCAAACCTCGATATGATCAGGAAGACTCCTTCAGAGCCCCTTCTTGCCCTCAGCACTGTCTCAAATCACATTTCCAATATCTGGTTCACATGAGCCAGACTCCTGGAGCCATCAGCCTGTGTAGATCCTTCGGCCATAGTTGCACTAAAGCTAAAATGTCACCTTAACAATCATCTGTACTTTCTTTGAGAACCTTGTCCTGAAAAGAGCCATCAGGACTATGGATGCAGTTCTTTTTTGTAAAGATTATCCCAATATTCCTTTCACCTTGACACACTGCTCACACTGTTACGAACCCAGAGGACCCAAAAACCCAGCAGCAATAAATATTCACCATGACAAATAGTTACATAAACAAAAATTGCCTTTAATTATCTTTAAACATAAAAATAAAATCAAACTTTAACTTATCTGTATTGACTTACTTAACCTAACTTAATCCCCTTCTAATTCTAAGAGCATGTGTATGTAATGTGTGTTTAAGTTCAGAAAAGTTCTTTGGTTCACAGTCCAATCTCATTTCTCATTCCTCGAAGTTTACTGGTTGCAGGCAATTCTTATACTGTGCACAGAATTTAACATTTATAAAGTTCACCAGGCTTTGATGCTTGAAAGGTAAATGGTTACTCCTCAGGAAGGTTCTTGTCTGTTTTCAGAGAGAGATTTGTTGTTCCTTTTTAATGCAACAATTCAGTGTCTTGTTGACGAAACTTGCCCCTTCAGTGTTCTCCAGATGATAACCTCTTTCTTTCAGGTCACCACAAGATTCCTTTATCTTTCTCTTATTCCAAGTGAAACATTAGACAGCCAATCCTCTGCTCTTGCATGAACCACAAGGGCTTTGACCAGGCCATCTTCCAAACCAGGGAATCAGAATTATGTCACGTCAAATTGTGCCGTCAAATTTACATCGCATCAAGTCAGAGTCTATTTGGCAGTAGATACATGTGTGAGCAACTGTTCTAAAAAATGACATTCACGAAGAACCACTTGAGAATCAATATGACTAATGCCCATTTAGATGGTGTCTTATTATTGGCATCAACAACTATGTTACCCAATATCAAAATGCTTTCAAACAACAAACCAAATCAAGTTTCCCTCTGATTGAGCTTCTGTCTGTTTTGGGGTTAGTTATTACGTTTTCATTGTGACTCATTTCTCTCCTTTTTGTCTTTTGTGTTTTTTTTAATTGTGTCATTTTAATGCCTAACTCGTGAATTTTTGGTGCATTTCCAGATTTGAAGATGCCTTCCCTGACCTGAAATGCACATTCATGGGTTTTTATTGGAAGGGATAGGTTGACCTCATTACTGGAACTTTTCTGTGGATTGTTTTTTGATTAATTCTCGTCAGTTATGTTCATATATTGTACATTACGTAATTCAAGCAGAGATCATCGAAAACTTCAATGACATAATTTCAGTATTTATTTCATTTATGGTATCATCAGGGAGGCCCCGCTGTTCAACCACTGACACACCATCCAGCCCACGCATGGCGAAAGGTTGTCTGCCCCGCTTTTGAACATGTCAGACATCACAATTTGTGTGGAAAGAAACAACAACTGATGTTGGAAAGAGGAAATAAAAAGCAGCAAATGCCAAAAATCTTCACCAGTCCTGGCAGCACACATTTTTTTCTAATGCTATTCTAGGTACTTTATTATTCCATAAACATTTTTTTGTTATTTGTTTGGTAAATATGTTGGTATTGATTGGACAAATATTGAATTTTTGGCATAATCTTCATTTTAATACAATTAACTTTCCCTATTAACATTAGGGAACAGGTCCTTCCACTTCTGTAGGTCTTTTTTTTAATTTTTGCCAGCAGAGGGGAGTAATTCAACTTATACATGTTATTCAAGTTGTTATCAAGCATAATTGCCAAGAAAAATTATGTAAAAACCACTTTTTGGTCATCTTTTGGCAACTTTTCTTGGAGAGCTAGGAGCAGCACATCTGCTCAGCTGCCCAGCATGGCCATGCCCCCATGGGATGACTACTCTTGGACTCAAATCCTCCTGCTACAAAAGTCAACTCATTGCATGCCTCACTAATGGTTTGCTTTATTACCCAGGTTAGCTTTCAATATTTTGTTTAAAAGTGCACCCAGATCCCTTTAGACAACATCTTTCAATTTCTCACTGTTTCATTTAATTTATTGTAATTTAGTCAAGTAGCATGGTAATAGGCTCTTCCAGCCCACCAATTCATGTTGTCCAAATACCCCAATTAATCTACGACCCCTGTTCATTTTTTTGAAGGGTGGGAGGAAACTGGAGCACTTGGACAAAACCCACGCAGATACAGATAGAATGTACAAACACCTTGCAGACAACGTCAGATTCAAACCCAGGTCACTGGTACTGTAATAGCATTTTGCTAACTGTGCCTTTAAGGCAGACAAATGTTGAAGTACATCATGTATATTACCTATTTTATTTTGCTATCAGTGTGAATACCCTCATGTTTTTCCACTTTATAAACGGATATGTCCTTGTCCATTCGCCAATCCAAATCAAACATATCTGAAAGCCTTACTTCATCTGCCTCACTGCCCCCAAGCCACCTAACCTTATAATGTCATCTAAATCTAGATAGAATACACCTGAAGCTCTCATCCAAAATAAGGAGTGAAACATGAAAGTCTGCAGACACTAATATTGTACAGGTAGTAAAATCACAGAAATGCTGGAGGAATTCAACAGGTATTGTAGAGTCCACAGGAGGTAAAGATATATAACTGATGGTTACAGACTGAACCCTTCATTGAGGGAATGAAACAGGGAAGTCTGCTGTGGTTGTAATAAACACAGAGTAAATACTGGAGGAACTCAGCCAGTCTCGCATCGTCCATAGGAGCTGAAAGTATATCGGGTCTTCAAGGCAGGCAGGCATCTCAATAAAGACTGAGAGAGAAGGGGGGAAGAATGGGAGGGATGGAGCCCAGACCAACAAACAAAAGGAGTTCATTGGATATGATAAGAGGAAAGGTGAGAATTGATCACGTCCGATGGACGGTGCAAGACCGGCTGAGTTCATTCAGCGTTTGCTGTATGTTTCTGAGTAAACAAGCAGGCAGGCACCTGAATTAAAAAGCTGGGGAGAATGGAAGAATGGGCTGGCAAGGAGAAAAGACCAACAGATAAATGGTATTATTTGGATATGCAGAAGGAAAGGTGAGAATTGACGGGGGTAGGGGAGGGATTGTTATTGGCTCTGTGGAAGAAAAGCTAGGGGAAAGGGAAGTTTGAAAGAGAGGGCAGGCTAAGGCTAATTGTATTCAGCACCCCTTTATTACACTTTTATTAGACCACAAGATGTAGGAGCAGTAATTGTGTACTGTTTAACATTTTCCCATGCTCTTCAATGAATTGTTGTGTGTTAACAAAAGTTATGTGTGATTGCAAACTCTTGTGTCCAGACTCACTAAACATGATTCACACAGGTGATGCTGACATTCACACACCATACACCTAGGATGCTCTACTCGCTACTGACTATGAACCTTTTCTGGACCCAATATCGTGACTTCATCTTCCCTTTCTGTTTTGAATCGGCAACATGGGTCGACTGTTTTAGATAAGTCCCAAGTCAATACGCTCCACCGCTGAGAGTACCTACCTTGCCAGATTGAAGATAGGTGTCTAGTCCCTCCCCAATCCACTTTGATCTTTTTACACGGAGCTTGGAAGGCAGATAAAACCCGACTTTCAAGCTCTGTGTAAAAGATGCTAGAAAGAGAGAGACCGACAGGTAGAGAACTAGAGGAACAAATACATAGGGATAGAAGATGTTAATGCCATCTGGTTGGAGGGTGCCTAAATGGAATATGTTTTTCCAATTTGCTAACCCTAACCTTGACCCTAACCCTGCTCCCCCTTGTAGCACACTACCAAAGGATAAACTGGTTCTGCTAGTCCTGGTAGTTACAACTTGAAAAAAAGCTCTAACAGATTTGCCAAAAGTGAACTTGACTTCCAATTCACTAATCCATGTTAATTCTGCCAAATAAAGTTATTTTAAAAGATAATTTGTTGATTTTTGGAATATTGTCACTGATAAATTTGATTTCGAATGATGGTCTTATGGCTGTAGTTGTTGCATTCTGACGAGAGAGAAAAGAGTTTACACATTGACTTGTTTTTCCTCCTATTTTTCATGGTATCAAGCTTCAAGTTGACCATATAGCTTATGTTAGGGATGGCGTTCTGAGTCAGAGATCAATATTCACACAACACACATGATGCCCACCCAATGCAACAATTGAAAAGCCTTGACTACTTTCAGAGGTGAAGGGAAGTTGGTTGGTTTGGAGGAGAACCATATAGCAATGGGGGAAGCAATGCTTGTGACAAAGAGCAGCTCTGCAGAAATTGCTGGCCAGGGTATTGGTCTTGCCATCACAGCTTGTCATGAGCTACAGAATGTTGTTTATTACAATCTGCAATCTCAGGTCAGCAGTGAGAAACATTCTCAGTCAATTAAAATTAATAAGCAGGACCACAGAGAGCCAGATGACCCTAATGTCTGAAACTTTGGTTAGCTTTATGCCCTGGGCTATGACTTAGTAGAACTTATTATCAGATTTGTTCCTCTTGTCAAAGTACAGTGGGAATCTTACAAAGTATTAAACAGTATCTCAAAGAAACATTTATAGAACTATTGTTTTAATTCAACATCAGCACCTAGTAATTCATCCATGCAATGCCACAAAAAAAGTATTGTGATGTTTAAAGTTGTGATAATGCAGTCAAGCAAGCTTGCACAAGTTTCTCAGTATCGTAATGGTTGAATACCCACACACGCTGAAGGCTGCTTGCAACTGGTGATCCAGGGGTGCATGCTGCTAGAGACTGGCTCATAGAAGCCAGGTATTGGAACTGGGATTGAAGACGGCACTTGATGGCAAGAATGGCTCTACAAGGGCCTTGGGTGCTGATGGCTTCCTAATCGGATTGAAGGTTTGGATCTGGATCTCAGGCTGCAAATGTGGCAGGAGCACTGGAGGTGAATTCAGTGTCTCTGAAGGGACCCTCTTATGCTTCTCCTTATTTTATTGTTAGAGGCACTGGACAATGGTCATGGTGAATCTTTGCTTCCCGTACAGCAGTCAAAAGTTGAAGTATATCAAGTACATTACATTATTATTTGTATGCTCACTTTCTGTTATGGAATTTCTTGTACACTGGGCACTGTCATATTCACCACCATAACATCAAGGGTAGAGTTACAGTTAAATTCATTGTCAGTCTCTTTGATACTCTATCTCATGTTTTTGAAGATTCCAGTTGAATGCTGACATAAGAACTAAAGAGAATCGTAAACGTTTAACCACATTTCTCTGATAATTATCAATGATCACTTGGAGAAGAGACAGCTTTTAGTGACGCTCTGGGCGCAGAAACAATGTCATGTAAATCTCCAAACACACTAAATCTACTTCATGGTCAGACTAGTGCTCACACTGTACTTGCTGCAGCTGAACCTACACACTGCCTGCCCACACTAAAGACTGGCCCAGCCTTGCATCTCCAATTTGTTGCAATTAGAACTTATTCGAGACAGAACACTCCTCATCAGGCAGTAAAAGCACCAAAATGTTGAAGGAGCTCGGCAGGTCTCGCAGCGGAAGGAAAGATATATAACTGGTGCTTCAGGCCTGAGCCCTTTCTCAAGGTAAGAGTGAAAGGCAAGCAGGCACATTCATTAAAAGTAATGGCAAGGGGGGTGCATGGCAAGATGGCGTAAGGATCAGACGTGCTTTCCAGTCCTCTCCTGACTCTATCTTATTGTTTTGTCTAGAAATGCCCGTTAAAATTCTTTAAAAGTTTAGATAACTTCACTGCTGTTAATTTAACTTATGATGGTACAATTGGTGGAAAAGAGCAAAAAAAAACGACAACAGATCATCAAAAAACTACATTTTCCAAAAGTTCAAGTTTTGGAGCCTACCTACAGGAAAGACACCGGGACTCAGCCTGAAATGGATCCCAGGAGAGAGGTACAGCTTTCGGATGTAGAGATCAATGTTACATCGGTAGAGCCCTCTAAAGATGGCGCCAAACAGCCTTTAGAACAAAGAGTTACTCAGGTTCGCACATGCGCAGTAGCATCTGACGGAAATGTTATGAATGAACCACTTGTAGTAACATCAGTTGAAGTACCAGCTGGGGAAAGGCATTTGTCAACTGTAGCGGTGGCGCTGCAAACTGCACCTCTTGAGATAAAAGAACCTATACAACTTGATGTACTGGGAGAAATTAATACATTATGGACTGGGGAAAATCCTGGCCAGCGTCCTCCAGTCACTGCTGGAAAGGCTGTGGCTGGGGTTTCCACACGCAGCTATACTACAAGGAAGGCAACCAGAATGAAGGAAGCAACAGAAGACCCTTTGGTTATGCAGAAGAAGCAGGAATCTGTTGAGCCAGAATCTCTTCCAATTGAAAAGATTCTTGTGAATCTTGAATCTAAATTATCTTATACAATGCAGGGATTATCTAAGATTATGACTGAACTTGGTACTAGGTTTCATACTCTGATGCAAATAAATTCTCAACAGATGGCTGAGTTTGCAGCTTTTAAGCTTGAAGTGAGAGATAAATTTAATTCGTGTGAAGAAGATATAGACGAAATACGAGATCAAGTTTCAGATATGACCAAAATGGTTGAAGATTTACAAACTCAAAATAAAAATTTGGTGAAAAAGATTGATTATTTGGAAAACCAATCCAGACGGAACAATATAAAGATTATTGGTTTGCCGGAAGGAATGGAGGGACCAGACCCAAGAAAATTTTTTACTAAATGGATTCCGCAGGTGCTGGGTCAAGAACATTTCCCGGAAGGTATAATACTGGAACGTGCTCACAGAGCCTTGCATAGAAGACCTATTTCAGGTCAAAGTCCAAGACATGTTTTGGTTCGTTGCTTGAATTATTACGACAGAGAAATAATTTTACAAGTGGCTATTAGAAATGCACAACAGAGAAAATCACCCTTGATGATTCAAAATAATCGAGTTTTCTTTTATGCGGATTTGAGTCAAGAAGTTATGTTCCAACGACGGGAATTCAACTCTGCTAAAGAGTTGTTGTGGAAGAAAGGTTATAAGGCAACCTTTAGATATCCAGCAGGAGCAAGGGGGAGACGGCGGCCCCGGCCTCGGTCGAGTGAGGCAGGCGGAGGCCCCGATCCGGGCAGAGAGTGGGAGGCGGCGGCCCCAGTCCAGGCACAGGGTGAGCTGCGGCGGCCTCGGCCCCGGTCTGGGCAGTATGGACCGACATAGGAGGGGAGGCAGGCCCCTCCAGCCCGGGTAAGAAACCTGCATAGGAGAAGGCCACTCCGATATAAAACCTACGACCCAAGGACCTCGCTGCCACGTCCCAGCTTGCTTGGCCACGGCACACGAACCATGGGTGTAAAGGGTGGGGCCAGTACTGCGCACACTACACTCCACCTAAAAGCTCTTTTGCGCAGGCCCGAGGACAGGTCCACGTCCTCCCCCTCCACGTCCTCCCCCTCCACGTCCTCCCCCTCCACGTCCTCCCCCTCCATGTCCTCCCCCTCAAAAGATGCTCACAAACTCAAGCTAGCATGCTGGAACATCAGAACCATGCTAGACAAGGCTGACAGCCACCGACCTGAACGTCGGTCTGCCCTCATCGCACATGAACTCCTCAACCCAACCCCAACCAACCAATATTCCCCTGCAGCCGCTGCAACCGTGTCTGCCTGTCCCGCATCGGACTTGTCAGCCACAAACGAGCCTGCAGCTGATGTGGACTTTTACCCCCTCCATAAATCTTCGTCCGCGAAGCCAAGCCAAAGAAGAAAGAGATATCCAGCTGTTTTGAAGGTTTTTCAAGATGGTTACCAACCAAAGTTCTTTGATTCTCCAAAGGAAGCTATAGCATTTGCTCAAGAGCCGCCAATTACTCAGTTTCAACAGAGATGTAGTCCGCCGCGATCTCTAAGGAGACAAGAGATGGAAGAAAATAGCCGTGCTCCAAGAAGGAATGGTTGTAATGGTGACTTGGCAGTTGGAGCTGATTAAAAGAAGAGTTGTTCTTTTTTTTTTCTAATGTTTTTGTTAAAAATAAGGAATATTAAATAATGATGATGTTAGTTTAAGATGAAGTGAGAGTTGGGGGAGAGAACTGGATAGGCACTATTTCCTGAAAGTCATCTGATATGTGTGAGTTATCTCACACCCATTTTTTTTGGGAGTTACCGCATTGCGCGGTTCAGACGGGAGGGGGTATTTTTAACCTCCTACCCGTTTTTTTTTCTTTTTTTTTGTATTATTAAATTAAAGAGTGAAGGGATTTTTTTTGTGTTTATAAAAAAAAGCATAAGAAAGTATTTGATTGTTTAAAAAACTAAAAATTGATGTGGTTTTTTTTGTAAAGTTTATTCAGTAGATAAGGAATATTTGAAATTTAAATGTGAATGGGATGGATAAGTTTCTTTTAATATTTTTTCTTTAACTTTAAGGTGAAAGGAGTGGTAATTCTGGTGTATATTATTTTGCTATTTTCGTTATAGAACGAAGGGAATAATGGTGAAAGTTATAAATTGAATTGTACAATTCTTAATGAGGCTTGAATTTTGTTTGTGATTTATGCTCCATTTGTTGAAGATATAGATTTCGTTGTAGATGTGTTTTTATTATTTGGATATCTGAATTTTAACGTAATGATTGGGGATATTTAAATGTGGTATTGGAGCTTTTATTGGATAATTATTCAAGAGTAAAAGGGAAAAATGGTGGAAGAGTACTAAAATTGAATTGTACAATGCTTAATGAGGTTTGAATTTTGTTTTAAGATGGTGGTTTATGTGACTAATATGATGATAGATGTGAAGTTAGTTGATATTTGGTGAAGGTTTATCTCTATAGAGAAAGTTTTTTTTCATCTTTTTTTTCTCATGCTACAATTTTTTTTAAAGAATTGATTATTGTTTAAGAATTTTTGATAGACAATGTTACTAATTTTACTAATTTTTTATATTAAGTTTGAGTTAAATATATGTTTTATCTTAACTCTGTTTGTTAAATATATGCATTTAAGTTTGATTTAAATGTTTTTAAAGTCTGATATCTTAGTACTAATTACTTCTCTTTTTGTTAGTATTTTAATCGGTTATGTTTTTGATTTTTTGTTTTTTTTGTAATGGTTTTTTTTTCTCACATATATTATTAACTTTATTAATTCTTCACTCTTTATTTTGGGGGGAAAGGGGGGGTTGGACTAATTTGAGTTGGGTTATTAATGTGTAATAATTATTGGGGAGGGTATAGTTTATTTAGATTACTGATACTGTATTGTAATTTTATTATTTTATTCTTAATTTTTTTTAATGTAATCCTATATGTTATTCATGTTATAAAATCTTAAATAAAGTTTTTAAAAAAAAGTAATGGCAAGGGGAGGAGTGCAGACCAACAGGCAAAAGGTGTTAATTGGATCTGGAGATAGTATCTGCAGATATTCCTGTTTCACTCTTCATCCTGCAGACAAGGGTGATATTTGATGGGGCATGTGAGCTTATTGTCATATATATAAGTACAATGTACAGATGCTCTGTAATTCTTACTTGTTCCAGCCACATAGGCACAGAGACTGAAACAACTATAGTATATATTAAATTACCACCATGCACCATGAAACAAAAATGATAACAAATATAAAAAGATTGTTCAATATTTATAGTTGCAGTGTGCAAAAAAAATATTTCATTTCAGGCAGAGAGATTTCTTTTTGTGCTCCCGAAGGAGTTTATTCTTAGGGTGGTATCGGAGGTTCACATGCCTAGAATCCATTGGAGCCAAAACTGGACACCTCACAATGACCGCACAATCGCAGGGGGACCATGGCGCAGGAGATATTCTAGAAATCAGCGTATCCATCCAACCATCGCAGGGATCTAACTCTTGTCAACACTTCTCAGAAGAGCAATTTCAATGCACATGCTCCCTTTCCACAGAGGTCATTCTCACTCGCTATGCATTCTTGAAACCTTAATTACCAGTTCATACACTTGCCCCTGTCACAGTGGATATGAAGGTCACTCATACTGTCATCCCTGAGACTTTTGCATCATTCTTGGCTGCATCTGATTTATGCTGCATGTCAGAGCTTGATGATGATCATTGCATGAGAGAGGAAAAGGACATACAAGCACATAAGCCCAGATTTCATCTCCAGTAAAACCCCTAGTATCCAGAATTCAAGCAACCGGCAGCCTCAAGCAACTGGCAAAAAAACAAGCTTATGGATGTGTGACAAAAGTGGAAAATGCTGTTTTGTTTCATGCATATGTTAATTTTGAAAAAGTGGAGAATTGGTTGAGAGTGCCAGAATTTGTGGATTGTCGTTTATAATGAAAATAAATAACAAACATAAAATAAAATAATAGGTAAAAAGTACATAAGTTTAAAATTGTAAATGTTCTCCAAAGTAACACATAAATCTTTGGCACAGATGGGAGTAAATATTTAGTCACCAGAACACCTTGATCGAACTTTGCTCATAGCAGCTGTTTGAATAAAGTTGTGTTTGAATAAAATGGCGTTGCCCAGGCTGAAGAGTTGGCTGATGCCGCTCACCTTCTGGGTGACTCTCTTTAAGTGTCTCCCTTTCCCTGCATGTAAGAGCCTCCCTGGTCAGAGATTTTATCTGTAAACTTCGGGGAGGGGATGGTTAATCTTCTATGATGTTATTGTTTGTCTTTCGGGTGGCTCTGTGGTGGAGGAGGAACCTGCAGATAAAGCGATGGTTAAATGTTTTCAACAACATAACTGAAAATAAAATCAAATGCTTTAAGGTTTATATATTCATGCTAGTGAAGTTTGTTCAGTGTAAGTACAATGCAGTCTTTTTTTTTGCTTTGTCTTTTAAACTGTTTCAGAATCAGAATTCATTGTCATGAACAACCCATGAAATTCAGTGATTTATGGCAGCAACATGATGCAAACATACATATTATAACCATCTTACAACATTACTATAACACATAAAATAAAATAAAATAATAATAAAAATAATGATGCATGAAAAGTAATTCTAAAATAAGTTTATTCTTAATGTAGGTGTATTAGTTATGCATTGTAAAAGTAAGCCTCAAGCAACCGGAAAATACACATCAGGCATCTACCAATCCCCATCCATACATGCCAGATTCCAGAGATTTGACTGTACTTCTTGTTCAGTACACAGAAGCAGGCAAGGAAACAGATGAGAAATCTTTCTGTCTTTGTGTTAACCCTTCTGGAAATCTCTGGCCATGGCCCTGGACGACCTACCCAGCCTTCTTGAAGAGATCCAACATGTGGGATGCTTGAGAGTGCTTGAATCATTAAAGCAGCCAGTACAAAGGAAGAAGAGGGCTCTCTTGGCCGGAAACGGGGGTGATGTTGCATATGTGCGGTTAAACGTAACCTGATGAACTCTCAGCCGCAGAACTAAGTATTGCAACAGTAAGGACTTCAGCTGGAGTGTTTCAGTAAAACAAACTTATGGATGTGTGACAAAAGTGGAAAATGCTGATTTGTTTCATGCATATATTAATTTTGAAGAATATTTATGTAAAACAACAAGTGGAGAAAGGGTTGAGAGTGCCAGAATTTGTGGATTGTCATTTACTATGTTCTTTAGTGAAAAAATATTTGAATCAAAATTCTGTTCCGCTTGATAGATCCTGTCATTCATACCTCTGAGTTCAATGATGGAGAGTATCATTCAATGCAATCTTCATTTCAATGAACAGTCGAGCTGATTGATAAAACGCCACTCCAAAATGAGTCATTGACTATAAACCACTTGCTCCTCAGGAACCTTCTAAGTGGTCAAATGTGGATTCCTTGAAGCTCAGATGCTGATGGACCCAATGTATCATGGCTTTAATTATTGAGTTCAGTTGTGGCAGTGCTTCACTGAAAGGTCAATATGCTTTTTGCATCGAGCACAATTGCAGGCAATAATGTCCAATTTGTCATGACTTGCAGAGACCACCACAAATCAGGGACCAACTCATTCTCTTCTCTTTCCTCTCCTTTTCTCCTTCAGTAGTTGCTGCTCTGCCAGTCCCTCTGTCCCATTGTCAGTGTTGTGTGCTGGAGGTAAGTTCTTGGTGAGTTTCGACAAGGATTTTATCTTCAGGTTAAGTAAAATTTGGAATAATTTATGAGAATGGATGATGAGAACTCCATAAATAAGAACAGGGGGAGATCTGGCCCTTCGAGCTGCTTCGCCATTTTTCATGTTCAAGGCTGCTCTTCCAACTCAGCTCCATTATCCTGCACATCCCCATATCTCTCGATTTCCATAATATCCACAAAAACAATTGGTCTCTATTGTCAATGAACCCCTTGTCTTTGAATCTCCACAGCCTTTGGGACAGAAAATTCGAAAAGTTCCCCCATTATTTTAGTGAGTAAATTTCTCATCTTATTTCATAAGAACCTTCCTCCTCATACTGAAACAGATCTTGCTTCTAGGCCTCCACCTAGCCTGTCAAGCCCTGGATGAACCTTGGTAAATTACAATGAGGTCTCCTCTCATTATGCTAAACAACAGAACAAATATTTTTTTGTGGCTGTGGACCCCTTTAGACTCTGTTCAAAGCTGATGGACTCCCTACCCTGTGAGGCAGTCAAGTTTAATTGGTTGCTTCCGTATTTCCCTCCTACTGACGACATAAAATCACAAAAAAAATTATGATTTCATTTTGTGATCCCCTTAAATGTGTAACATATGAGCCCCATTGAGAATGGCTGCTCACAGAGGTCTGTGACTCAGACTCAACTTTTCCTCTGGTACTGTCCATGAGGAGCATGATTATGCTCAATGGGACTATATGGGTTTCCCCCAGGCACTCACACAGACATCGCTGTCTCTCTGGCTCCCTGTTTAAAAAGAGCATCAGGGAGTGTTGCAGTGCTGGCGATTATGCTGGCTGGCCTTGCTTTGTTCTCCATGCATGCCCTGCTGAATATCCATGATGTTCTCACAATCCTTGAGGCTGCGGTGATGCTGATTCTTGGCTTCCCCAAAGGCCTTGCCAAGGTCCTACCTCTAGTTTTTTGTTGAGGGCTGGGTGTCCTGACTTGAATGCCTTTCATCTAGCCTTCACAGTTCATGCATGGTTTCTGATTGGACAGTACCTTCATTATCTTCCTGGTCATGCCATCTAAGACATGCATACAGTCATACAGCATGGTAACAGTACATTTTTGAAAGGTCCATTGAAAATAAACTGTTTAAAAGACAAAAAAAAAATCTGTATTTACACTGAACAAACCTTGATTGCATGAATATATAAACCTTAAAGTCACATTCTTTGGAGTTGCAGGTTCCTCTCCCTCCATGGAACCACTTGAAAGATGAACAATAACATTATAGATGATTAATCCACCCTCCTCCAAATTGACAAATAAAGCCTGATTAATATATTTAATAATATACTAATAAAGATAAAGATTGAGCAGGGATATGGAGACACTTTAAGAGAGTCACCCCAACAGCAGGCAGCATCAACCAGCTCTTCACCCTGGGCGACGCCATTGCTATTTCACACAACTTTATTCAAACAGCTCCTATGAGCAAAGCACGTCCACGGCCCTCCGTTGGCTGAATATTTGCTCCCTTCTTCACCAAATGTTTATGTGTGACTGCAGAGGTCATTTACTTTTATAATCTTAAACTTTTATTTCCATTTTTATTTATTTTACATATTTATTTACTTATTTTCCTTGATTTTTTTTTAGTTGTTTGCTTGAATTCTGGGTTTCACTATACTTATCAAGGTTCATTGTTGAAGAATTTTGGAAGAACTTTAAAATCCACTCTCCAGTACTTTAATAACATGTGCTAAACATTTAACAGTCTTTCAATTAGTTATGATCAGTAAAAAAATCAATGAATGCTGCCTGCCTGTTTCATTTGTATCTGCATGAATTGTTTACTTTGAGCTATGAAGCTATCTAAGACCATTTAGTGCATATAAATCTGATCATGTCTGCACTTTGGTAAAGAACTGACAAGAATCATTGTCTGGAAAGCAGAAAATTGCCCATTTTCTTTCAACTGTACCATGGGAACATTTACATCCACTTTAGGGATCAGAGAAGCCCATGGGTTAATTTATCTTCAGATACTGTTGCTCCTCTTTTTTTAAATATTTATAAATTTTAAAGCACAATATATTACATTTAATTATAAACTATTTTTGAAAAAAAAATTACATGTGGTAATATACTCCCATCCCCCTCAACCCACCCTTCCAAACCCCCACCCCTAAAAAGGAAATGAAAAGAAAGAAAAAAGGAAGAAAAGTTGGAGGATGCCAAGAAATAAAACATTTATACGGAAAAATCTATTGGTGGTTACCAAGAAGTGAGGTCTTCATGCAAATCAAAATGTTGTCAATATGGGCTCCATATTTTCCAAAATACATCATATTTATCTTAGAAATTATAAGAAATTTTCTCTAATGGTATACAACTGCCATCTTTCCATGTCTAAATCTATTTCTGACTTCCATGATATTGCTATATTTTACAAAGCAGCTGTTAAAGTAATTAACACAAATTCAATTTGATAAATATTTGGCCTGTATCGGGCAACCAGTGAGGGGCTCTGTGGCTAAAGAACATACAGGCGGTGAGCTGTTGGTGACTTTACACGAAGTACCCATGCAGGTGGTGAGCTGCTGGTGAATGCAGTTCAAAGGATTTACACCACGTTGTGAGTTACCGAATACTGGCCCGAGACTGACTGAAGGAGTACCAGGGATGCAAGAGGGTGCAATGGGCACTGAAGACTTCCATCCACTGAAGACTGTCGGATGTTTGGATCTGGAGCTCAGGTTGCTGATAGTTTGAACTGACCTCTGTGTGGCTGCAAAGGCTGGAAGAGCACTGGAGGTGAATCCACAGACTCTCAGTGACTCCGAGGGGACTCTCTTTTGCTTCGGTTTCTTTGTCTGTAAGGGACATCAGGCAAATCATTGCCTTATGGCAATCTAAACACAACTTTGTGTAATATGACAAAGAAAAGAATCGAATCTTGAATCTTGTAATGGCTTTGACACTACTACGTTGAAATTCAAGCCCCAATGAGTGTTCTGTAATGCTGTGGCCAAAGCTGAACAATAACAGTTTTGGTTGCTATCCTACCAGGCCAATTTTCATTAACAATGTCACAAAGTAGTCATATTGCTTCCACCAAGCAGCCTTAAATAACTGGAGTAAGATCCAGCTGTATTGCAAGTGCACGTTTCCTTATGGAAAAGCACCACACAGTCTTCCTGTTTGAGACAGAGTCCTGGTTGTCAGCGACCAACCTCACTGAGATGACAGGGTTTTTGGACAGCGGCAAATTCAAAACTGGCACTGTACTTAAATCTTACATTTAGGTATACAGCATATATCAATAGCTCCAGACTAGAAGTTACCTGATTGATCGGCTTTTCTTACCATAAACTGATCGCATGTCTCATATTATTGACCAGAGGCTCAAGCTTGTACTGGGGGGGGGGGGGGGGTTATGGCATTGCCGCGTTTATTAGGGGAATCAAGGGAGAGGAGTCACAGGTACAATCAGCAAGGGCGAGCCAGCCATACATGTAGAAACAGTGATACAGTGGTTCCAGCACACGATGGTAAAAGGGCCTTTGGGCCAACAAACTCATGCAGCCCAGTTATACCCCCACACAGGTGGGAAGAAACCTGAGCACCCAGAGGAAAAGAGGAAACCCACGCAGGCACAAGGACCGCGCTGGATTTGAGCCAGGGTCGCTGGCCCTGAAACAGCGTTGAGCTAACCACAACGAAACTTGTACCACAAAAACAGCAGAGAAAATGGCAGAAATGCCAGAGTGAAGTGCAGATGGAAAGGGCAGGATGATCTGAAGATTAACCCTAAACCCCAGAAAATCTCCAATCATTAGGTCAGATGTGACATCAGGAACCAGATTACCTTCCTCATCTAGTGCACCAGTGCCCTCCCATGTAGAACACAAACCTGGAAGGAGCACGGAAAGGGGATCTGGATGGAGAACTTAACAGAATCAGTCTATCATATCTACGCTGTTCAAAGTAGATGTTTTTATACGAATTACACTTCTCCAATTTTTGTCCGAAGTTGATGTTACGACAAGTTGTATCCATCAAATTTTTAAAATTGATGAAGATTTCCAGCACTCTTACAGGCAGAAAACCTCAAAAAATGTATTAAAATATTACTTCAATTCCCCTCAAATCCTCCACTGACAACCCTTAAATGCATCACCCCTAGTTATTGAGTCCATAGCTCCTGTTCATTATTTCTAGTCCCATTTTATGCACCCAATTAAATTCCCCTTCATTGTCTTCTGTAGCCAATAAAAAAGCAACTTAGCCAATTTTTTCTAGTAGTTTAAATTCTCCAACCTTGCAACATGCTCAAAAATTTATTTTGCAATTTTACTCATGGGTGTTATTTTTTTCATGCAATACATTCAACTGAACTGTGCGTAGTACTCCAGCTGTAACCTCATTTGTGCCATGAACTTATGTGGGGCTTTGTAGCAAAGTGGCTAATGAAGCTGGCAATGATCCCAAAGGAGATCAATCTAATACAAGTCATGAGATTTAGAACCATAGAACCTTGCAGCATAGACAAGAGCACCTTCATCTTTTCAAGTCTGTGCGGAACTATTTTTCTTCCTGGTCCCACTGACCTGCACACAGAACATAACCCTCCACCACACCTCTTCCATCCATGTACCTATCCAAATTTTTCTTAAATATCAAAATTGAGACTCAGGCAGACAGCTCGTTCCACACTCCCACAACTCTCTTGGTGAAACTTGCTTGATTTTGCTCTTGTAAATCGACCATTTGTGATTATATAACTGAGATGATTTTTAAATTTTATTTACAACATGGTAAAAACCGATTCTGGCCATTTAAGCCCAATTATTCCCAAATGACCCAACAATCCTATCCATTTTGGAGAGTGGGAGGAAAACAGAGCATCTAAGGAAACCCACACAGACACGGGGAGAACGTAGAAACTGCTTACAGACAGCAGGAGGATATTAGTAGGTCTAACCCACAGCACGTTTCATCTCGCCCTGTTTTCTCATCTACAAAATCCTCTATTGTGTTGGGCGACAACTACATTTGCACAAACTTAGAACACAGCCAGCAGCTCAGAATTATGAGTCAAACATCTGGGTATCCAGTTTGTGCTCCATGTTCTTCCTGCACTCTTCTCTGCTGTCAAATAAAACTGAGCAGTAATGGAGGGCAAGAGCATCAACAGAAGTTCAGAAAACATTTAGTGTAGGTGGTGTCTGTGACCATTATAATACATCTTCAGTCACATTGCTTGAGTACAAGAAATCTTAAGTTGACACATTATCTCTCCGAAGGGGAGCTCAGATAGCCAGTGAAAACCTTTTGAACAGCAGAAGAATCCCTCAGAATTTTCCAGCTGAAGATAAACATTTATGACTTAATGATTCATGAAAATCTTTCTGCAAACCGAGGCCTCAGATTTGCTGCTGGATGACAATTGAAATTAATGTTAATTGAAATTAGTTAATTATTGAATGTAGGGGAGACAATACATGGATTTTGTTTGTGTGTAAAACTCTTTCTAACACTAACCCTGAATTGTCTGAGAATTTCTCATTGTCCCTGCCATTCGTGACTTATCCATCAGAGCTACTCTTACCTGGATCGAAATTTTCAGCTTTGCCAAGCCTCAGCTGTCAAATTTGATAAAGAGTTTTGGCTCAAAACATCAACTATTTTATTTTCTCCCACTGAAGCTGATTTGCCCTGCTGAGTTAATCCAGCAGATTGTACTTGGCTTCAAATTCTGGGGTCTGAAATCTCCTGTGTGTCTCCTGCCAAATTTGGATATTGTGAATCATATGGATGTAGAGACATTGAGCATGGAAACATGCTTTTGGCCATCCATTTCCATTCATTCTGCTGTTACGAGCCCAGAGGACCCCAAAACCCAGCAGCAATAGATATTCACCAAGACAAATGGCTACTTAAACAAAAGATGCTTTTAATTATCTTTAAACATGAAAACAGGATCACACTTTAACTTATCACTATTGACTTAACTAACCTAACATAAACCCTCTTTTATTTCTAAGCGCATGTGTATGTAATATGTGATGTAATTTCAAAGTTTTTAAATTCACAGTCCAATCTCACTTCTCACTCTGCCAAGTTCATTGGTTGCAGGCAATTCTTATACTGTGCAGAGAATTTAACATTTATAAAGTTCACCAGGCTTTGGTGCTTGAAAGGTAAATGGTTACTGCTCAGGAAGGTGCTTGTTGATTTTTTGAGAGAGATGTGTTGTTCCAGGGCATCTATAACTGATGTATTTCCATCAGCCACTCCCCTATCAATCTAACTGTGTCTTAAATACATTTAATAATGCAGCCTCTACTGCTTCTTTGGGCTAGAGAAGCCCACAGATTCACTCCTCTCTGGCAGAAGCAGTTCTTACACATCAGAATCAGATTCATTGACATGAATATCCGTCATGGAATTTGTTGTTTTGTGGCAGCCGTATTGTGCAGAACAGGGTGGAAAAATTACGATAAATTACAATTCCCTGTAAAAAAATAAATAATAACTGCAAAAAAGAGAAAAAAGTAAGATACTGTCTGTTAAGAAATCTGGCGGCAGAGGAAAAAAATGTTTTGAATCATTGAGACTCCTGTACTTCCTTCCTGATGTTAGCAGGTGAAGAGGGCATGGCCTGGGGTGGTGACAGTCCTTGATGATAGAGGCTGCTTTCTTCAGGCACCACCTCTTAAAATGTCCTTAATGGAGTTAAGACTAATACCTGCGATAATGCTGGCCGAGTTTACAACTCCCTGTAGTCTATTCTGGTCCTGTGCATTGACAACTCCATGCCATGCAGTGAGAAAGCTCGCCATGGTAAATCTGTAGAAACTTACATATCTGGCATATCAACTTTTCTAATCTTGAGGTTATGTTCCATAGTTCTAGTCTCACTTACCGGTTGAAACATCCTCCTTGCTTCTATCCTATCTAAATTTTAAAATGTTATATGATTCTGTAAGATCACCCCTTATTCTTCTAAGCCTCAATGAATATCTTCCAGGTCACTCTTCATTTCCAAAATCAAACCAGTGAACCTCTTCTGCCTCGTCTTCAAGCCAGTACGGTAAAACCCCTGGTTTTTGGCACCTGTGGGGATTTGTAGATGCAGATTAGTAAATTTTCCAGTTGTTTGAGATAGCAAACTGCATAATTGGTGAACTAAGAGTGAGGCATGCTGATTTTAAATTTCCACATCTTTCACCTATTTATTTTCCGTGATTTTTTTTGCCGATTGCTTGGATTCTGGATAACAGGGGTCTTATTGCATATCCTTTCTCAATTAAGGAGACCAAAATTGCACATGGTACTCCAGATGCAACCTCACTCATACTTTGTAGAATTGTAGCGTAACCTCCCTGCTCTTAAAATAAATCCCTTTGGCAATGAAGCCCAAATTCTCATTTGCCTTACTAATTACCTGCGGCACTTGCAAACTAGGATTTTGGAAGAGAGAGCCTCTTCTGCCTGAAATAAAGAGGTACTCTGTTCAGCCCTCATATATGATCAGGAACGTTTGCTAGAGCCATTGGGGAGGGTTTAAACTAGCTTTGCAGGAGGAGGGAAATCATAATGAGAGCAAAGAAAATAGGATAGCAGCAAGTCAGAGAGTTACATCAGAGGAAGGAATTAATAGTAAAGAATTGGTCAAAAACCACATAAAGGAAAGGCAGATGAGCAGACAGGAGAAGGCTGTTCAACAGCTCATATGTCATCAATAACAGGCTTACGGACACTTTACTTAAATGCACATGGCATCAGAAACAAAGTAGATGACCTAGTTGCTCAGATTCAACTAAAAAGGTAGAACATTGTGGCCATTACCGAAGGATGGCTCAATGAGGCGTGTGATTGGGAGCTCGATATCTGAGGATGCACAGTCTATAGGAAAGTTAGGCAGGAGGGTAGAGGTGGAGGGGTGGTTCTGATGATGTAATGACATTAAATCAATAGAAAGAAGGGACATAGGGTCTAAAGCAGTAGAATCTATTTTGGTTGAATTAATAAATGCCAAGGGTAAAATGATTATATTAGCAGTTAAATACAGGCCCCCAAACAGCAGCCGGGCAGAGGACTTTGAGATACAGATAGAAATACAAAGGGCATGTCACAAAGATAATATCAAAATAATTATGAGAGATTTTAACATGGCAGAGGATTGGGAAGAATAGGAATTTACTGGATCACAGGAGAGTGATGGATGAGATGGATTTTTGAACAGCTTGTTGAGAAGCCACCAGGGGATCCATAGTTCTAGATTGGGTCATGTGCAATGAACCTGAGGTTGTTAGGGAGTTAAAGGTCTTAGAGAAATCAGTGACCACAACATGGTTGAATTCAATTTCAGATTAGAAAAGGAAAAAATGTTATTGAATGTATCAGTTTTTCATTGGAATAAAGAAAAATATGGTTGTATGAGAAAGGAACTGGCTCAGGTCGACTGGAAAAGCAAACTAGTCAGAGGAACAGAGCAGGATTGGAAGATATTTTTACAAATGATAAAAGGCATGCAGGATAGATATATTCCTAGGAAAAGGAAATTTGTCAAAGAAAAGATGGCACCAATGTGACTAATGAAAGAAGTTAAGGCCAAGATAAAAGCAAAGGGGAGTGCAAACAAGGAAGCTAAAGCTAGAGGGAAATCAGAGGACTGGGATTATTTTAGAAACTTTCAGAAAGAAATAAAGAAAGTCATAAGGAAAAAAAAGATGAGTTATGAAAGGGATTGGCAAATAATATAGAAAAAGATACCGAGAGTTTTAAAAAAATATATAAAGAATAAAAGCGAGACGTGTTGACATAGGACCGATAGAAAACGATGCTGGGGAAATTATAATGTGTTACAAAGGTATGGCAGAAGAATTAAATCAATATTTTACATCTGTATTCACTGTGGAAGACATTAGTAATATCCCTGACAGAGGCTTCAGGGAGTAGAGCTGGATACAGTTAAGATTACTAGAGAAATTGTGTTAAGTAAATTGAATGGATTAAAGACAGATAAATCTCCCAGACCTGATGAGGTACACCTGCGGGATTTGAAAGAGGAGGCTTTGGAGATTGTAGATCCATTGGTGGCAATCTTCCAGAAATCAATAGTCTCTGGCATAGTTCCAAGGGATTGGAATGGTGCAAATGTGGTTCCGCTATACAAGACATGTGGGAAGCAGAAAAAAAGGAAGTATAGACCTATAAATCTGACTTCAGTGGTGGGGAAGATATTAGAGTCAATCTTCAAGGATGAGGTTATGGAATACCTGGAAATGCACGACAGGATTGGTCCTAGTTAGCATGGATTTTTTTAAAGGGTAGATCTTGTTTGAGTAACCTATTATAATTGTTTGAAGAAATCTCAGGCAGAATAGATAAAGGGGAGGCTATGGATGTTATGTACTTAGATTTTCAAAAGTCTTTCGATAAGGTGCCACATGTTAGGTTGATAAATAAGATGAAGGACCATTGAATTACAGGGACAATATTAGATTGAATAGAAAATAAGCTGATAGGCAGAAAGCAAAGGGTTGAAATTAAGGGATCCCGTTCAGAGTGGTGTTTCGCAGGGCTCAATCTTGGAACCACTGCTGTTTTCAATTTATATTAATGATTTGGATTGTGGACTAAATAGTTTTGTGGACAAATTTGCGGATGACACTAAGATAGGTGGTGGAGCAGGAACTGTTGAAGAAAAGGTAAAATTGCAGAGGGATACAGACCAATAGGAAGACTGGGCAAAAATATGGCAGGTGAAGTACAATGTGTTCGGTTCTACATTTTGGTAGTGGAAATAAAAAGGCAGAGAACTATCTGGATGGGGAGAAAATTCAATCCTCGGAGGTGCAAAGAGACCTGGGCGTCCTTGTGCAGAGTCATCTAAAAGTTAATGCCCAGGTGGGATTGGCAGTAAAAAAGTCAAATGCTATGCTAGCATTCAGTTCAAGAGGTATAGTGTTTAAGAGTAGAGAAGTGTTAATGAGGTTCTATGGGGCACTGGCGAGACCCCATTTAGAGACTGTGCAGAGTTTTGGGCCCCCTATATTAGAAAATATGTGATATTGTTGGAGGGGGTGCAGAGGAGATTTACTAGGATGATTCCTGAAATGCAAGGGCTGGCATATGGGGAATGATTGGCAGCACTTGGGTTGTATTCGTTGGAGTATAGGAGAATGGGCGGGGGGGGGGGGTCCTCATAGAGACATTTTGAATATTGAAAGTTTTTTTTTCAGAGTGAATGTGGATGTTTCCCTTGATGGGTGAATTGAGGACAATGGGTCATAGTCTTAAAATTATCCAATTAAAACAGCAAGAAGGAAGAACTTCCATTGTCAGAGGGTCATGGATCTGTTGAACGCACTGCCACACAAAGCAGTGGAGGCCAGATCATTGGGCATATTTAAACAGGAAATCAATAAGTATCTCAATAGTAAGGGTATCAAGGGATATGGAAAAAAAGGCTGGAAATTGGATCTGGGTGTGAGTTTAGTTCAGCTTAATGCATAGTCATGGAAGGACCTGATGGGTCCAGTGGCCTGTTTCTGTTCCTTTATCTTATGATCTTGTGAACTCACTAAACCTTTTGCGGTACTGGTGAAAATTGTCACTCAAAAAACATTATGGTGATTTGCATCCATTTCTCTTCAGTGCAACACTGCCTATACACTGCCTTTCCAGTGGTAATAGAATATGAAGTTTGTTGTTACCGTGTTTTTTTCCCACACTGATTGCTGGGAAGAGGATTATTTCTTTAAATTACTCCATCAATGGCAGCCATATAGCATAGCATAGGGGTGCATGACAATGAAGGAATATGGGAAGAAAGAGATGGGGTCCATATCTTTTGCATGTGTGGCCAAATAGAGCAACCCAGGCCACCGCCTGTTCAGCAATTACATCCTTGAAGGAATTATAGGCAATGTGAGACATGAGTCATAATTCAAGATGAAATTGCAAAATTGATCTTGATAGTAAAATGCTTCAGTAGACACTCAGGTGGAAGGAAATGATCCCTTGTATAAGTAGCAGTGTAAATGCTCATAGGCCAAAATCTAAATACCCAAAAATGACTGTTTAACTGAAGTTGTTGTGAGTTTTATTTTGAGCAAGATCTCAGATCTTTAATTTCATGACTCAACTTCTGTCAGTAAGATTGAAATGAAAATTCTACATCTGAACAAAGTCACCTTGCAGTAAAATGATCTTGGGGCAAATGGCACTCACTCGAGGATGAATCCCAAAGGGTCGAATTCAACCAGGAATGGAAGCAAACCACTTCAATAAAATCAAAACAATGCTGGAGAAACTCAGCAGGTCAAGAAGTGTACTCTATATAGCAAAGGTAAGAATACATAACCAATGTTTCAAGCTTGAGCCCTTCATCAAGGCATGAGCTCCTTCCTTGATGAACGGGATCAAGCCTAAAATGTGGGTTATGTATCTTTCTCTTTGTTATATAAAGTACATTGCTTGACCTGCTGAGTTTCTCCAGCATTGTGTTTTTACTTCAATCGCGGTGTCTGAAGACTTTTGAGTTTTCCTTCAATAAATGCAAAATGCTCATCTCTATCCTCCTCGCACATTTATCTCCAGCTTCAGGAAGTGAACCTGCCAGTAAGTGGTTCAATCTCTTTTATCCATCAAAGTGTGGAAGAGGCAGGTTTAGTAACTCAGACTTATGTTTTAGATGGGATTCATGTATTGCAACTTTTTTTACATGCTGTTTGGACTTGTGTTAAAGCTCAACCATTTTGGCAAGGAATTAAAATAGGTTTGTCAAAATTGTATAACTTTACCATTAGACCCAACAATTTTCTTGTTGAGTTATTTGATTTTGTTGAGGGGGATTAGGTTTGGATAAAATCCAAATTGCTTTTGTTCATTTGGTGTTATCAGTAGTGCGTAAATGTGTTGCGAGTATTTGGAAAGACAATACAGAGATTAATATACTACGTTGGCACAATGAATTGAAAACTTGTATTGCTATGGAAAAAAGTACCTATAATTTACATGATAATTATTCCCTTTTTGTTAGCAAATGGTCTCCCTATTTGGAATATATGCATTTACATATACTTTCAATTATTCTTAACAGTTATAACTAAAAAATATATATAATTTATATTGTTGGCTCCCCTTAAGGGAGCTGCTGAAGGGGTGGGAGGGTGGGTTTGGGATTTATCTTTGTAAAATCAATTTTTGATGATTTTTGGACTGTATGTTATGTTTTTTCTACCTTTAAATAAAGTTTGGAAAAAATAGTTTGGAAGAGGCTTCATGGTTGGATTTTTAGGTCAGAGGTCCCTGCAGCAAAGTGTCAAATGAATGAATAAATACATTTGTCCTGTTACCAGGAAGTTTGCTGAACTGGGATGTGAGAGCTTATTGCCAAGTGTAAATTCATGATAAAACATTTCAAACTTGCATGCTGTGGTGAGATAATTAACACAGAATAATTATGGCGATGGTTGTCTTGACCATTCAAGATAAATGATATCTATATGAGCAACCAAGCAATCAATCATACTAAATGCACTAAGCCATACTGGAGAATTTTAATTAGATTTATTTTTGATTTTTTTCTATATTGCTGTATTAGCATGTTAATGATCTGCGTTGAGATTCTGGCTATGTTTCCCAATTCAAAATAATTTATGGGAAGTGGTTATTTAATCCTGTTTGTCCTTTCTCTTCTTTGGTGCCTGGGTTCGACTCATGCGCAGATGGATAGGGATCATGGTTTAGCCTCCCTGACAGCTGTTAAGGCTGGCAATTTTAAAATGAAACTTACTGATTTCTAACCTGTCCTCAAGGGATGAAATTTCACATTGAATTCACAGTTTTCTTAATTCAAAATTTATAGAAAAATAAAGTCTGATCAGGTTTATAGTTAAAAATGTTCGATTGCTCTGCCCTGCACGCAGTTAGCAATCATTTCATTAGGTGAGTTGTCAGTCAAATCAGGGCCCACTTTGCGCAATGACCTTTTATTCTGGCAATCCTGCCAGTCTCAATAACTATTAGCTTGCTTGCTCGTTAAAGTTAATTTCCTGATGTTGGGATATAAACAAGGGAAGACAGTCATAAGCTCATGCAAAACACAAGTACCATTTTACTTTTAATGATAACCATTTAAAAAAAGGGGGAACATCTTGCCTTTGATATATTTGTATCATTCTTGGCATCAATGATTCTCTTAAGGCTTTAGCTCTGAGTGTTGTACTTTAATAAAAACCATAATTAACTACTTGCAAATTAAATCATTGGAATGTGAGTCTATATTAAATGTTAATTCAGGGAATGCAATTTCATAATCAAGAAGAAAAATTACTTTGTTATTAATTCAGAATTTTCACCACTTTGATTTATCTGCGAGGTTCAAAGTGCACAGTTACTGAGTGAATATTTAATGGGACTGAGTCATACTGGGCCTGGCCTGTAGCTGAGCATTGCTGTCCGCCATCCACACTGGTCCTGCGGCAGATGCTGAGGGGTGATACTATGAGCCCTGCATATTCTCAAGCCAGCCAGTGAGCTCCAGATGCCGATCAGTGTGGTGCAACAGTACTGCCTCCAAAATAGCCCTGCAGGATCTAACGCAGGCCACAGTGTGGACACAGCTTTGTTTCCTATCTAAATTGTGAAATACTGCATTTATTTTGCATTTTTAGAATCAATTAAGTTTGATGTCAATAATTATAGCAGCAAAATATGTTTTCTTAAAGAAAAATTGTAAATTTAAAATTAATTTAAACTTAAAGCCCTGTTATCAAGGATATTTGAAATGTTATGCCATTTTTGGATATGCTTAGGAAATGAGTGGTGATACCCCCACAGAAAGCTGAAGAGAATAAGAACTGCCATTGATTGTCATGTGGAATCCAGAGATTTCATGCAGTGAAGTATAGCTTTATGTTCTGTGAGCACATGTGGATATTCCAGATTCACTGAACACTGTTAATACTGTAGTTCAATATATCACCAATTGGAATTCTCATCTATTAACATCTCTTAAATTTTACCCCAGTACTTTTGATATTGGAATTGTTGCCAAAGGAATTTGACGTGGAAAAATATTTCCACTGTTAGCACTTGTAGAATGCCAAATCTTACTAGTGATATACCATGGAATGGTGTATGGAAAAAGTGTTGGCAAAATAAAGGAATATCATTATCAACTGGAGATCCCATTTGTTAGATGCAGCTCCCAGGAAAGCAGATGAGATTGTACACTGAATTAAATTTCTCGAAGAAACAACTTCAAACTTCCAGAAAACAGATATTGTAAAATGAAAAGGAAGAACAAGTTGTTCTTTCTGCCTGCACGTTGAAGGACTTTACTTCAATAAAACATTCTGAAGCACATTATTTCTGGAAAATTCCAGGAGCAATTGTTAATATGAGCTCCACAGTCAGCAGTGAGCAATATAACATGTGATATTTGGTTGGGGATTGGGCAGAACGTCATGCAAAATTCCCAATTTATTTTTAAGTAATGTCATGAATTGTTTAATATCCTCCTCAGATGCAGAAAAGGTCATGATTTGGCTCCTAAGTTGAAACACAACAAAGAAAATTCAAACAATGTTTAATTTTAAAAAAAATATTTGGATACAGCATAAGTAACAGTCCCTTCCGGCCCATGGGTCCATACGACTCAAACACCCCAATTAACCTACAATCTCTGAATATGTTTGGAGGAAACAAGAGAGCCTAGAGGAAACCCACAGGGGCACGGGGAGAACATGCAAACTCCTTATAGACAGCATTGGATTCGAATGTGGGAGGCTGGTACTGCCACAGTGTTGCACTAACCACTACACTAACATGCCACCTAGTTATTTCCAGTATACCAAAGACTCCAGTTTTTCCACTTCAACTTCCATGAGGTAGTCAATACACTGGGTTTGTCATTTCCTATGATCTGTGGGGCATATCTTTGTGAAGAAAGGGCATGTTACCACATCAAATGAAGTGCTGTTCTTACTTAATGTTCCTTTTTGTTTTGTAAACGCAATCAAACACTTTTCTTGGAATCAATGAGTTGATGGATCTTATAGATATTTTAAAGAACTATGAACAATGAAAATATCCATTTAGCTCTCCTTATATTTTTCACTAGTGCACCCTCAAAGGAACAGAATCCATTTAGAGTTTACCAGTTTATTGACCATTCAGTAACTAGTCCACCGATTGTGGGTCTTTTTAAATAGAGCAAATCTTGTTTCAATAACCTCTTCTAGTTGTAATTGGATGTTAGTCACCAATTTCAGGAAGAAAATATTTAAACTTTGTCTGAGCATTTTTGAAATGCATTCATCTTGCTGAATTGCTCTTGATATGTTAGAATGGAAGCAATCTTTCCTGTCCTTTTAAAATGTCAGCTGAAGAAAGGAGAATGGGACTGATGACACAAAAATAATACAATTACATTGCTTTGTTAGATATTCATGACATTCCTAAAATAATCAATTTTGTCGCTGTATTGGACGTGACATTTTACGGTCAATAAACTCCATTGAGTATAAACCATGCAAAGAAATGGTGGCGCTGTCATCTTCCTGCTGAAGAGTACATGCCCCTGGTCAGCAGCCTCAATGTGATGAGGAGACGTAGCCTGAACAAGTTTGATCTGAAGTCTGCTGAACCTGGCTACATCTGGGGAACGATCTCAAAAGTGTCATGTTCAGCTGCATCATGAAGGATTCCACCCTTCCCACTTTGTGCTCACTCACTCACGTAATTAATGTCATTCCAAAAGCCTTTTGGCAATGTAATGATGACATTCTCTGCTTTTTGGAGGTAAATTCTGAGAACAAAGCTTGGGAACAGCTCTGAATTCTTCTTCAGCTCAGAAGAGTTCTTCAGATTCACTCTCACCTTTAAAGCATCTAAAGAGTTCAATAGGACAGGTAGGTTGAAATAAATAACATCAAAACACGATCAAAAGCAAAGTGAGAATCAATGCGGTTGTGGGAAATCTGAAATGGAAATGCTGGAAACACTCCAAAGATCAGACAGCATTTGCAGAAAGAGAAATGGTTAATGTTTTACCTTAGGAAGGCTCCTGTAACAGAACAGATCAGAACAAGGACACACAGGTCTGTGCAGGAATGGGGAGAGGAATTAAAAAACACTGGAAACTTAATTTACGAAAATTTATATACCTTTTTTCAGACTTTGTCTACTTTTATTTGTCTTTTTTTTTATTCCCTTGACTGAGTCTTATCTTCTTATATATTGAAGAATAAACACCCTCGCCTAAATAAAATCCACCTTCAAAAATTTATAAAGAATGGAGGTTTAGCCCTACCAAACTTTAGGTTCTATTACTGGGTAGTCAACATACAAAACCTTACGTTTTCGTCAAATTAAAACACTGTCCAACATGTGTTTCTTTGAAATCTAATTCTGTAAATAAAATGTTCAATTATTTCTCTTCTCATCCTCACTTCCCTTATCTTTAAATAAATTAACTGAAAACTTAGTGATTAAACATACTTCGAGAATCTGGATACAGCTTAGAAAACATTTTAGTCTTCTGAGATTTTCTCTTTCTTGTATGTAGCTGTTAAAGAATGGTACAGATTAGGCATTAAATGTTTTAAAGATCTATTTATTGAGGGAGTTTTCACTTCTTTTCAACAATTGACAGTTAAATATAGCTTACCAAATGTTCCTTTTTTTTATTATTTACAGATTAGAATTTTTTTGCGATCTCAATTACATACATTTCCTAAGAGCTTTGATAAGAATTTAGTAGATGTAATCTTTAATATGGGGGTCTGACAGAAATATTTAAAATGTCACTGGGGAGGACTGAAGGGTAGCTCATGTTGTTCTGCTGTTTAAAAAAAAGGCTGTAAAAGTAAACCTAGTAATTACAGGCCTGTGAGTCTGATGTCAGTGGTGGGTAAATTAATGGAGTGTGCTCGAAGGGATGGTATATACAATTATTTGGAAAGACTGGGATTGTTTAGGATCATATTTATCAAATCTTTTATAATTTTTCAGAGGTTACTAAGAAGGTTGATGAGGGGAAGGTTATGGATGCTGTCTATTTGGACTTTAGTAAGTCTTTTGACAAGGTTCTGCATAAGAGGTTAGTTAGGAAGGTTCATTCATTAAATATTAATGTTGAAATAGATTCAACAATGGTTGAATAGGGAATGCCAGAGAGTAGTGGTGGAAAATTGCTTGCCAAATAGGAGGCCGGTGACTAGTGACTAGTGGAGTGCCTCAGGGATTGGTACTGGGTCCATTATGCTTGTTATATATATTAACGATCTAGATGATAGGGTGTTAAATGGATTACGAAGTATGCAGATGATACAAAGATTGGTGGTGTTGTGGACAGTAAAGTAGGTTATCAAAGCTTGCAGTAAGATTCAGGACAATTAGAAGAGAGGGCTGAAAGATGGCAGATGGAGTTTAATACTGATAAATGTGAGGTGCAATATTTTGGTAGGACTAATTGGCAAAGGTCATACATGTTAAATAGTAGACCATTGAGGTCTGCAGTAGAACAAATGGATTTAAGTATTCTGTTACATAATTCCCTGAAAGTGGAGTCACATGTAGATGGGGTGGTGAACAAAACTTTTGGTATGTTGGTCTTCATAAATCATAGTATTGAGTTCAGGAGTTGGTATGTCATGTGGAAGTTGTATAAGGCATTGGTGAGACCAAATTTGGAATATTGGATGCAGTTTTAGTTGCCGAATTATAGGAAGGATATAAACAGAATAGAGAAAGTGCAGAGGAGATTTTCGAGAATGTTGCCTGGGTTTCAGGGTTTGAGTTGCAGGGAAAGGTTAAACAGGCTGGGACTTTATTCCCTGGACCATAGAAGATTGAAGGGTGATTTGATAGAGGTATTTAAAATTATGAGGGGGACATATAGAGTCAATGTGGACAGGCTTTTCCATTGAGAGTGGGGGAGATTCAAGCAAGAGGACATGGATTGAGATTGAAGGGGGTAAATTTAAGGGAAACATGAGGGGGGATTTCTTCACTCAGAGGGTGGTGGGGGTGTGGAATGAGCTTCCAGCCGAAGTGGTAGATTCCAGCTCAATTTTAATATTTAAGGAAATGTTGGATAGGTATATGGACAAGAGAGGTGTGGAGAATTATGGGCAAGGTGCGGGTCAATGGGACTAGGTGGGAGTAGGTATCCAGCAGAAACTAGAAGGGCCAAACTGGCCTGTTTCTGTGCTGTAATTGTTATATGGCTATATGGTTATATCTTGCTAGTATGTGGGCATTCTCTTTGTTGTGATAGATGCAACATTGGAGATGCTTCACTAATTATGTGGTTTCAACATACAAGAGTCTCGGGAAATACTGGAAGAAAGTATTTCAAACTTTTTCTGTACTTTTTAAAGTAAATTTTAAGCCTAATCCTTTAACTGCCTTGTTTGATACTGTTTGAGAGAGTGGCATCACTTTAACTGCATCTGATTTGCATGTATTAGCCTTTATTTCTTTTCTGGCAAGGTGGGCGGTGTTGCTTAGATGGAGGGTCATTGTTCCTCCTACTCACGCTCAATGGTTACCTGACATTATGTCATGTTTAATATTAGAAAAGATTAGATACTCAATATCTGATTGAGGTGTTGGCTAATAAGGTCATTTATTATCGCAACAAGGAATTTTTTTTCTTTCTTTGCCAAACAGCTTTGGTTTTGGTAGTGGGATTAGATTTTCTTTTTATCATAAAATATTGCTATAATATAATTTGATTGGTTAAGGATGCAGAGTACTGTGGATTAAATAGTTTGAGTGTAGTATATTCTGTAATTTTTTAAAAAATTTGACACTCTATTTTATTTTGGATGTAGAATTTCACTAAAAATATTGAAAAAGCAAAATGCTGGCAAGTAGTTGTTGACCCACTATGTGAACAAGCTGTCTAGATGAGAGGCTATACTGGATATGATACTTGGTAATGAACCTGGTCAGGGGACAGACCAGTCGGAGGGAGACCATTTCGAAGAAAGTGACCACAACTCCCTGACCTTTAGCATAGCTATGGATAAGGATAGGAGTGGACAAAAATTCGGGAAGGGCTCATTATGATGGGATCAGGCAGGAACTGAGGAGAGTAAAGTGGGGACAGATGTTCTCAGGAGTAATGCGAGGGAATGTGAAGGATGCTGAGGGACGACATGCGTGGGGTTCTGAATAGGTTTGCTCCACTGAGACAGAAGATAAGGGAACTGTGGATGATGTAACAGGTGAGGCAGCGAGTTAAGAAAAAGCATACAAAATATTTCGGAAGGGCTTATGAGAATTATGTGGTAGCCAGGAAGGAATTTAACAAGGAATTTGGGTGGCACGGTTTGCGTAGTGGTTAGCGATCTGGACGGGGGTTTGAGTCCTTCACTGTCTGAAAATTTAATGAGATGAAACACAGTAAGTAAAGCCAAAGCTTTATTTATCCAAAAGAGCTCTTATGAATGTACTAGTTGCTCTCTTTATACTTGGAAAGAAAAGTTAAAGCACTAATCATCCTGCTTATGTACAGCACCGTAAGGCTTCCTGTAAAATAATTGTCCATTATTTTACAAAGTCCACTTCAGTATGCTCTAAGTCAAATTACTGATCTTGCATGAACAGGCAGGCACAACAGATCTTGACTCCATCACATTAAGTTTGGAATGGAGAAGCCCAGAATTTGGTAGACATTTTCCAAATAGGCTGCCGCTCTTAAGGTCCAGTGGATTGCCCTCCAATCCAATGATCTACAGCAATGGTGCAGCCGGCTAGGGTGCTTTTGATAGAGCTGTAGAAGGTTAACAGGATTGTGGCTGGCCTCAGTCTTCTCAGGAAGTGCAGTCACTGTTGTGCCTCCCTGACAAGTGAGATGTTATGTGTCCAGGATAGGTCACTTGTTCAGTGGACTCTGCGAAATGTTCGATGCTATCTACTCTCTCTCTCTACTACTGAGTTATTAATGTGTGATGGAGGTTGTGCATTCCTGGCACTCCGGAAGTCCACAATTATCCCTTTTTTCTTGTCCACGTGAAAATCTTCAGACTTTATACAACAATATCGACACTTGTATTTGCGGGATCTTTTATGGAAGCTGTACGTTAATATTTATATTTTCAGTTAGCACCAGGACTCAAATAAATGTGAGAGATTATTTTGGTTAAGAGTCCAGAAAGACACTTTGCAAATGCAAGCTTTTGGGTTTTTTTTTTCCACTCGAGGGAAAGTTGATGTGTGAGAGCTCAGATGTTGACCGATGAGATGAACAAATTTATTGCTGGCACGGGACGTTTCATGGAATGAAAATAAAGTTGCTGACATGGGAGGAGAGATGAGATGGCAGTGTTGAAAGTGGTGAAATTTAAAATCGAATGGCAAATGTAAACAAGTATATTGCATCCTAACAGATGGAATACGTTTCAGCTTCGTGCTTCAAACCAGACCTAATAAACAAATCAAACTACATTCAGATTTCTATAATAAAATATCGAATGATCAATGCATTTCACCCTGCATGAATTTACAAAGACTTGTCAAATTAAACTTACAGCTTCATTAACATAGATGTATGGTTATGATAACTTGCTGACAAGGCTGTAATTAAAACAAGTTACAAAATCCAGAACAACAAATAAAGATGAAGGCGATTATCATAAAGTGACACAAAGCTGTCTGATGTTGAATTCCAAAACGTTGAACCTATATTAATGAAGGAAATGAGTCATTAAGGGTTGGAAGTGAATGTATTACAAGGCTACCGTTCCCCTTGTCTTTTTTGGCAGATGCCATGAATTTGGAAGATGCTATGATAATGCTTCCAGTACTGATGAGTCAGTGGCCAACATTGATGAATTTTGATGCCAAGACTGCTGGACAAAGAAATAATCAATCAATCTGTTTTTTTTCTTACATCTGAGTTTCCTGCTACTGCAAAAGCAATCCAGTCTACCACAGACTTCTGCCTGGAAGTTTAGCAACAAAAGAATAACTGCCCTTTGACATTTCTCCGGCTGGAGCAGTTGAGCTTCCGGGTCAGTGGTGCCACTAGAGTTTGATAATGGAATATTTGCTTGTGACATTGGATGCTAATGGAGAGAGAGATATTTTCATTTGATGATATACTGGAGGTTGGGGAATTTGCATTAATTAGCTCAAGAATGGGATCAGCCCATGATTTATTTTCAGAAAATCTTGAGCTACAGAATGTGGTTAGTTGACCAAGAAAATTTACAGATGCTGGGGCCTAGTGCAATGCCCAAAAATGCTGAGGAAAATGCAGTTTCTACCAGAAGTATGGGCGTTGCTTGACCCGCTCCCTATGGATTCTGCGTGAGCTGCTGAGTTTCTATAGCGCTTTTATGTATTGCACAGGATGTTGTGCATTTGTTCCTTCTTATAATAGTACTCGAGCTGGCAGAGACCGCAAGCATCGAATCCACGCTGTTGAAGACCCAACTGCGCTGGGTGGGTCACGTTTCCAGAATGGAGGACCAAGATCGTGTTATATGGCGAGCTCTCCACTGGCCACCGAATCAGAGGTGCACCAAAGAAGAGGTACAAGGACTGCTTAAAGAAATCTCTTGGTGCCTGCCACATTGACCACCACCAGTGGGCTGATATCGCCTCCAACCATGCATCTTGGCACCTCACAGTTCGGCAGGCAGCAACCTCCTTTGAAGAAGACCACAGAGCCCACCTCAGTGACAAAAGACAAAGGAGGAAAAACCCTACACCCAACCCCAACCAACCAATTTTCCCTTGCAACCGCTGCAACCGTGCTTGCCTGTCCCGCATTGGACTTGTCAGTCACCAACGAGCCTGCAGCAGATGTGGACATACCCCTCCATAAATCTTCGTCCGCGAAGCCAAGCCAAAGAAAGAAAGAAAGATAATAACAAAGAAGTTGGATATTCCAGCAATCCTGGCTCTGCACAGAACATTTTCAGTTCTGGATTTACTTCCATTGGAATGATAACTCTCTTTGCAGACACTGGATATGTGGAAATAGCAAGCAATTTCAGGAGTCCTGCACAACCAATGAAAGTGAAGTCATACAAGTACTTAACAGGGGAATTTATTACATAATCAAGCATGACCAAATGTCATTGTGCAGCCCGAGCAAAGCTCACGACCATGGCAATGTCAGCATGAGAGCTGGCACTCACTTCACATATCTCGCTGGGAGATGGGAACATCTGAAGTGAGGCCCTGTACAATTGGTAACCCTGGATCCTCCTGGGGTTGGGATGAAGTGGCAAGCGGAAGAAATAGCCACCAAAATCAATGCATTCATTCTTGCTGATGAAATTAGTTGGAGCATTAAGATGTACAATGATTTCACATCTATGATTAAAGGTGTGAACAATATGAACACTATCTATTTACTCACAGAATTGACCCTGCTCCAGCATTTATACACTTCTTTCACCTACAAGTAATTTATCAATATCATAGATTATATATTACATACAGCTCACCAACACACAAAGTGTATCACTTTGTTGCTAAAAATTAAAATACCTCAAAAACTGCAAAGAAAATAAAGACTTGTTTAATGCCAATATAATTTTGGTGCGCACACACACACACACACACACACACACACACACACACACACACACACACACACACACACACACACAGACACAGACACACACACACACACACACAGAGACACACACACACACACACACACACACACACACACACACACACACACACACACACACACACACACACACACACACACAACCATAAACTCTCCTCCTCTCTCTTGTAGTGGAGAGTGGTTTACAACTACAGCAAATTAGAAGGGTGTCCTGTCCCACCCAGAAACTCCAACAGACAAATGCTGAACAAACTCAATAGATCAGACAACATCTGTGAAGAGAAGAGCTGAATTGCGGGCTTCAGTGACCCAGGTTCGAATCCTGTGCTGTCTGCATGTTCTCCCTCTATCTGCATGGGTTTGGTCCGTGTGCTCTGGCTTCCTTTCACTCCTTCGAAAATCAAGCCGGTGTTTTAGGAGGTTGTAGATGAATTGGTGGCTTGTTGGCCAGAAGGGCCTGTTACCATTCTGTACATCTAATTATGCCTCTTGGTGTGTTTCCTGGTCCAAAATCTGAAAGGTGTAAGTACTAAATAGGACTTGGAGCATAGAACATTACAGGCCATTAGACCCATGATGTTGCGTCGACCTATATAAACCTACTCAATGATCTAGACTCTCCTTACTTCACATCTATAACCCTCTATTTTTCTTGCATCCTTGTACTAGTCTAAGAGTCTTTTAAATGCCCCTATTGTACCAGCCTCCACCACCATCCCTGGCAATGCATTTCAGGCACTCACTATGTGTAAAAAATGTATCCCTAACATCTCCCCAAAACAGTCCTCCACTCTAGTATTTGCTATTGTCGTTCTGGGAAAAAAGAGCTGGCTGTCCATCCTATCCATGCCTCTCATAATCTTATAGACCTCTATAAGTCACGTTTCATCTTACTTCACTCCAAAGAGAAAAGAAGGGGCACCATGGTTGGTGCAGCGGTAAATGTGTAACGCTTTTACAGGGCCAGTAATTGGGACATGGGTTGTAATGAGTTTATAGGTTCTCCCCATGTCTGTGTGGGTTTTCCCCAAGGAGCTCTGGATTCCTCCCATCATTCAAAATGCACTGGGTGTAAATTGGACGGCACGGACCCATGGGCCAAAATGGCCTATAACCGTGCTGCATGTCTAAATTAAAAATTAAATTAAAAAATTAAATTTAAGGCCTTTGCTCTATTAACCTTGCAGTGTTCCAAATTGTTTTAGAAGAGCCAACTGCTGCTCCACAAATTTAAAAAAAAATGCCCTCACTGCCAGAGAACAGCAAAGAGGAGAGCAGAGACACAATATTGCTCCAATATTGCTGACATCTCCATAAACAGCTTGATAGAGGAGCTGATGGTGTTTTGAAACTAAAATCTTGCATCCACGGGTCTGTGCCCAAGATGGTGGCACCTGTGTTCATCAGTGACCAGGGGAGTAGCAGACTGGTGTAGGACACCAGTCATGGAGAGAACACCCCCTGTTAAGAAGGAGAGGCAGTGGAGACAACCCTACAGGGAAGTTGACCAAGGCAGTGGACCAACGAGGGCCTCAGCAGCTGGCAGTAGGTTTATTGAAGGTATGGGACCCTCGCAGACTGCGGGCTGCTGGAGACTCACTCGTGGAAACCAGGTATCAGCTGGAGTTCGGTGAATAATCAGTGAACCAAAGACACTGCCTTACCTTTGACTTTTCGAGCACGATTTTCATTTATTTTTGTAAGGTGGAGTAGTGAACTGGAATTTACTAGAAGTGTGCTGTACTGATGACTGGATGACTGGTCCCGCCTCCTGGACCCTCCTCCAGGGGCCCGTATATAACCCTGGTTTCCCGCCTAAACCCAGAACCCCTCTGAAGCTGGTTCATGAAGCCTACCTGTGTGGTAAGCTAATAAAAGCGTTAGTTCTCCCTCAGGTCGAGTGTGAGCGTTTATCTGCGCCACAGGTGGTTTGTATGAATGTTTGCCCTGTGACACTGCCGCAAAGCAAGGAATTATATGACTGGATCACAACAATAAATTCCGATTCTTATTCTGATTCTGAAGCAATTGGCACATGGCTATTACAGCCCCAAGTCAGAATCTGGCACTGTCTGGAAGGAGTTTGTAAGTTCTCCCTGTGTCTGCATATGTTTCCTCTGGGTGCTCCAGCTGCCCCTCCAAAAAAGAACAGGGTTTATCGGTTAATTGGTGTATTTGGTCAAATACCATGTTGTATTCCTAAATAAAATTAATTAATTAATCATGACCAATTCTGCTCAGTGAAATTGGCCTTTGACCACATGCTTTGTGGTATGGCCAAGGCCTAGGGCCCATTCTGTTTTGAGCTATGCCAACAGAGCTGAGTCTCCAGACAGTGAGGAACTATATGGCCACAGAATGGGGGGAGCAGGGAGGATGGGCATTGGTGGCAGGTCATACCATCCATGATCCAACCCATTAGCAGTGTTATTTTCTCCAGATTTTTTGGAAAATCAACTAATTATTTCTTCTCTGGTACACATTTAAGGAAATGTCAAGATATAGCAAAAATTGCATATCATTCTGAGAATGTATCATCTTACTGATATAAAAATCTTGAATCATAATGAGAACTTTGGGGTCTTCTAGCACCTGTTCAGTTTGTTGGATAGTTTAGAACCTAAAAAGGCATTGGTAACATATGGCCCCCGCAATGCAAATTTATCCAGCCCACAACCCAATGCAAAAGTACCATGAACACCCGACCCACTGATACAAGTCAAATTCACAGCGTGTCGATTCAAATTCGTGTCTTGTCGCATCGCGTTGCATCAAATTTGTGTCGCGTCGAGTCAGAGTTGCATTGCATCAGAGTCACGTTGCCTCAGAGATGCGTTATATCAAGTCAGAATCGCGTCATGTCAAGTAAGGGTTGTACCGCATCAGAGTCGCGTCGCATCAAAGTCGCATTGCAGCGCATCAAATTCACATTGTGTCAAGTCAGAGTCACGATGTATCATTTTAAGGACTAATTCATTAATTTTTGGTGCATTTCCAGTTTTGAGATGCCTTCCCTGACCTGAAATGCACCATAGTGTGTTTTTTTGTTGGAAGGAATAGGTTGATCTCATTTCTCGAACTTACTCTGTGGATTTTTTTTGATAAATTTTTGTCAGTTATGTTCATACATTGTACATTACGTGCTTCAAGGAAAGACGATTGAAAACTTCCATGACATAATGTGTGTGTTTCAGTATTTATTTCATGTACTGTAGCATCAATGTGGCCTGCCATTCAACCACTGACACATCATGCAGCCAACACATGGTGAAAAGGTTGCCTGCCCCGGTTTAGGACAACGTTAAAACAGACTTCTCAGCGAAGTTGGTCATTTTGAAACATTAATAGGTCTATAACTTCCAGCATTTTCAATTTTTATTCCAGAATTTTGCATCCACAAATCTTCCAATGATGTTAGCATGAGAGCTCAAAGCATGCGTGTGAACAGAACTCTCTCAATATTATTGTGACAAGGAGGGATTGCAAGCAGTGAAAGCAATCTTTAGATTTTCAGCTTGACATAAGTTTGATTGGTAACATGCAGGTCAGCAAGCTCAGCGTAATTATAAAGCAGCTTGAAAAAGCCCAGTTTTGACATGAGGCAGACATTTTCCTTCTCTGTTTCATTAACTATGTAGCAATTAAGGGTAGACAGCTATTTTAGTTCAGAATATGTGTATTGATACCAGATTCAATTATGTGAAACCTCTTTTAACAAGTAACATGCCTGCCACTGTGGAAAATGTTTATGGGTTTTAAACAGGAGTATTTATTTGATTCAGCTTGTGGTAAGTGAAGAATACAAATTGGAAGAAGTTCAGACTGAATAAATTCCATGCATTATTTTTATTGAGATTGCTTCCAGCATGGCACACTGCCTGTATAGAACCTGATGCATGTGTTCTGTCAATAAACTGCCTAGCATTGAATCTAAACTTGTTGGTAATTGGAGAGTTAGGTCATGTTCTGAAAAAGTTCCACATGGTATCAAATTGTGTCAAAACCCTTATTAGTAGGAATGGGCCGACGTGGGGATTTGAGGTCTCGTTCATGTAGTAGATTGCATAATAACTGCAGTGAAGTGTACCGCTTTGTTGCTAAAAATTAAAATACCTCAGAAACTCCAAAGAAAATAAAGACTTGTTTAATGCAAATCTAATTTTGCTTGTACACACTCGCACCCCCCTTCACACACACACACACACACACACACACACACACACACACACACACACACACACACACACACACACACACACACACACATTTATGGTGAAGAAGAGTTGTAAATTAACACAAATTATGAAGAAAAATTGTGCCGCCTACCATTGACCTCACAAATGGACAATCTTGTTTTTAACCTTGATGTGACTTAAAAGTAAGTGTCATATCTTTGCGGCAAATATAAAACAATCTTGCCCACCCATTCACCGTTAATTCAGGTCATAAGGATCTTGTTAATTGCATGATTCATGTCTTTCCCATGTCACTCAACCCGGAGGACAAGGAAGGAAACAATTTCAAAATTCAAGATTCAATATTCCTTTATTGCCATGCAACAATACAGAAACTGTAATATTACACTTAATTTTCTTCTTCCTGCCATCAGGCAGAAGAGTTCAGTACACCTTACAGTTTAAGAGTAGCAAAAGGGAGTCCCTTCTAAGACACCATGTCTATGGATTTTCCTTCAGTGCTCAAGCAACCTCTGCAGTCATACAGACTCCTGTTCGATCCATCAGCATCCCGAGCTCCAGATCCAAACCTCCGAAATGATTATGAAGCCTTTAGCCTTCGGGAGTCCTGCTTGTCCTCAGCACCCTCTCAAATTCTGGTTCATAAGTCCCTCAACCACAAGTCGCTGACGGCCTGTGTCCAGTGTGAGCCCCTCACCGGTCCTCCAATATGGTCGCCATCCTGGAGGGTCATCTCTGCTTCTCCCTCTCAATGGGGGATTTTTGCCTATTTCGGGTGCCGTGCAGTGGCCCAGCAACACGTTGTGGCCGCTGCCAAGCACAGGCACTACAATCTTATGCACAGACCCCACAATTTCTAGATTTTAATTAAAAATACCATTGGCTCCTTTAACAGGGCATTTAAAGTGTGTACGGAGCTCCCTGTGTTAGGTCCCGGTTGTTGAACACAGGGGATCAGTGCTGTGTCTCCACTCCCCACTCTCCCAGATCCAAAGCAGCAGTAGCGCTCCCACAACACCAGCTCCAGCAGAGCCACAATTTTAATAAAATCTACTATAGTCACTGCAATCGTGCCACAGGCATATTATTCCGAGATTTTTTAAATCCTTGTTTCACTTTCACATTTCTCTCTCAATTCTTTCTTTTTTCAACCTGATTGGACTTTCTCATCTTCTTCAATTGCTATTTCTTTCTCTGTCAAAGCTCCTCAAGTTAAGGAGATAAAGCAAACAGCATGATATTCGTGAGCTCACACTGGGCACACTTCCCTTGGTTGACCAGTGGTATTACTGTGGTCCATGCTTTCCTTATAAATTTGACCCCTCACTCTTCAAATAGATTATAGTTGAGAAGCAGTGAATTTCCGCTGCTCTAATTCAGTCTCTGGAGAGAAAAACAAATCAAAGCCATTCTTTATGAATTAAATATATTTCTACAATATTTCCATAATTTGTGAATTGATTATATTCCCACCATATTCCCATTATTTTTGAATTGAATATACAGTCGTCCCCGCCTTATCCGCGGGGAATATGTTCCAAGACCCCAGTGGATGCCTGAAGGTGCAGATGTACTGAACTCTATCATACAAGCTATGATAAAGTTTAATTTTTTAATTAGGCTCAATAAGAGATTAATAATAATATCTAGTAATAAAATAGAACAATTATCACAATATACTTATTTCAAGTAAGGGTTACTTGAACACAAGCACTGCAATACCATGATAGTCGATCTGTTAACCCATAGACAATAAGTGCAGGAGTAGGACATTCGGCCTTTCAAGGCAGCACCACTATTCACTGTGATCATGGCAGATCATCCACAATCAGTACCCCGTTCCTGCCTTCTCCCCATATCCCTTGACTCCATGATCTTTAAGAGCTCCAGAGAGTTGTCCCCCATAAAAGCAGAGCATTCCACAGATCCACAACACTCTGGGTGAAAAAGTTCTTCTTCAATTCTGTTCTAAATGGCCTACCCCTGTGGCCTCTTGTTCTGGACTCTTCCAATATCGGGAACATATTTCATGCCTCTAGCATGTCCAATCCCTTAATAATATTGTATGTTTCAATCAGATCCCCTCTCACCCTTCTAAATTCCAGTGTATACAAGCCCAGATGCTCTAATCTTTCAACATATGGAAGTCCCACCATCCCAGGAATTAACCTTGTGAACCTACACTGCACTCCCTCAATAGCAAGAATACCCTTCCTCAAACTTGGGGACCTAAACTGCACATAATACTCCAGGTATGGTCTGAACAGGGCCCCATACAACTGCAGAAAGACCTCTTTGCTCTTATACTCAGCTCCCCTTGTTATGAAGGCCAACATGCCATTAGCTTTCTTCACTGTCTGTTGTACCTGTATGCTTAATTTCAGTTACTGATGAGCAAGAACACCCAGATCTCACTGTACTTTACATTTTCCTAACTTGACACCATTCAGATAGTAATCTGCTTTCCTGATCTTGCTACCAAAATAGATAACACATTAAACTGCATCTGTCATGCATCTGCCCACTCACCCAACCAAGTTACCCTGCATTCTCATAACATCCTCCTCACATTTCACACTGCCACCCAGCTTTATGTCATCTGCAAATTTGCTAATGTTACTTTTAATCCCTTCATCTAAATCATTAATGTATATTGCAAATAGCTGCGGTCCCAGCACCAAGCCTTGCGGTACCCAACTAGTCAATGTCTGCCATTCTGAAAGGGACCTGTTAATCCCTACTCTTTGTTTTCTGTCGGCAAACCAATTTTCTATCCAGGTCAGCACCCTACCCCCAATACCATGAGCTCTCATTTTGCCCATTAATCTCCTATGTGTGATATTAGCAAAGGCTTTCTGAAAGTCCAGGTACATAACATCTACTGGCTTTCCCTTATCCATTTTTATAGTTACATCCTCAAAAAATTCCAGAAGATTTATCAAACATGATTTTCCCTTCTTAAATTCATGCTGACTTGAACCAATCCTGTTACTGCTATCCAAATATGCTGCTATTTCATCTTTTATAAATGACTTCAGTATCTCCCCCACCACCAACATCAGCTAACTGATCTATAATTCCCTGTTTTCTCTCTCCCTCCTTTCTTAAAAGGTGGGACAACATTAGCTACCCTCCAATCTGCAGGAACTGATCCTTAATCTATAGAACATCTATGGAAAATGATTACCAATGCGTCCACAATTTCTAGAGCCACCTCCTTAATTACTCTGGGATTCAGTCCATCAGCCTCTGGGGATTTATCAGCCTTCAGTCCCATTAGTCTACCCAACAGCATTTTCTGCCTAATGTGAATTTCCTTCAATTCCTCTGTTATCCAAGGTCCTCTGTCCACTATTTCATCTGGGAGATTGTGTCTTCCTCAGTGAAGACAGATCCAAAGATCCTGTTCAACTCATCTGCCATTTCCTTCTTCCCCATAATAATAATTTCCCCCATTTTGTCTTCAGAGGCCCAACTTTGATCTTAGCTATTTTTTTTTCTTCTTCACATACCTAAAGGAGCTTTTACTATCCTCCTTTATATTCTTGGCTAGCTTACCTTTGTAACTCATCTTTTCTCCCCAAATTATCTTTTTAGTTATCTTCTGTTGCTCTTTAAAAGTTTCTCAATCCTCTTGCTTCCCACTTTTCTTTGCTATGTTATATTTTTCTTTTATTTTTATATGGTCCTTGACTTCCCTTGACAGCCACGGTCACCCCTTACTCCCTTAGAATCTTTTTCATCTTTGGAATGAACTAATCCTGAACCTTCTGTATTATTCCCAGAAATACCTGCCAATGCCACTGTCATCCCTGCTAGGGTATCATTCCAGTCAACTTTGTCCTCCCTCATTGCTCCATGGTCCCCTTTGTTCAACTGTAATATTAACACTTCCAATTTTCCCTTCTCCCTCTCAAACTGTAGATTAAAATATTATATTATGGTCACTACCTCCTAATGGCTCCTTTACCTTGAGCTCCTTTATCAAATCTGGTCCACTGCACAACACCAAATCCAGAATTGCCTCCTCCCTGCTAGGGTGTAGTACAAGTTGCTCTAAGATTCCATGTCAGAGGTACTCCACAAACTCCCTTTCTTGGGGTCCAGTACCAACCTGATTTTCCCAGTCTACCTGCATGTTGAAATCTCCCATAACAACCATAGCATTACCTTTGCAACATGCCAATTTTACCTCGATTCAACTTGCACCCTATATCCAGGCTACTGTTTGGGGACCTGTAGATAACTCCCATTAGGATCTTTTTGCCCTTACAATTTCTCCGTTCCATCCATACTGACTCCACATCTCCTGGTTCTATGTTACCCTTTGCAAGGGATTGAATTTCATTCCTCACCCACAGAACCACCCACCCCCTCTGCCGCCTGTCTGTCCTTTTGATAGGACGTATACCTGTGAATATTCATGTCCCAGCCCTTGCAGCCCTGTCTCTGTTATTCCTACAACATCATACTTGCCAATTTCCAACTGAGCTTTAAGCTCATCCACTTTATTACTTCTACTTCATGCATTTATGTATAATATTTGTAATCTATTTCTCCCCTCCCCTTTCTCATCAATTCCTGTTGCACTTGGCCAGACTCTCTCATCCTTTCCTGAGATTTAATCCTGTTTAATTTCTTAACTTTTCTTATTTTCTCTTTCCCTTTAACTCCATCCTTATATTTCCAGTTCATCTCCTCCCTCCAATGACTTAGTTTAAACATACCCGTGTAGCAGTGGCAAACCTGCCTGCCAGAATGCTGGTCCCCTGCTTGTTAAGGTGCAACTCGTCCCCCTGTACAATTCATCCTCAGCCCAAAACAGATCCCAGTGGTCTAAGAATCCAAATCCCTGCTTCACGCACCAGCTACTCAGCCACACATTCAGATTGCCTATATCCCTGTTCCTGCCTTCACCAGCACGAGGAACTCGGAGGAAACCAGAAATAACCACCCTGGAGGTCCTGCTTTTTAGCCTTCTTCCGAGTTCTCTGAAGTCACGCTGCAGAATTTCTTTCCTCTTCTTCCTGACATCATTTGTGCTGACATGCACTACCACTTCCGGCTGTTCACCTTCACCCTATCTGACAAACAGGACGGCACGGCTGCTAAGTGATTAATGGGTGGGTGGCGCATACAGCGTGGATACACTGGACAAACGGGACAGTGCGAGATTTCATCACGCTACTCAGAACGACATGCAACTTAAAACTTATGAATTGTTTATTTCTGGAATTTTCCATTTAATATTTTTGGACCGTGGTTGACCACGGGTAACTGAAACCGCGGATACGGGGGGAAGCCACTATATTCTATTTCTGAATGGACAATGAACCAAGAGACACTTTTTTTCCACTTTCTATTTTATTTTTAAATATTTCAGTTATGGAACTGTAATTTACAGCAATTTTACACCTGTAAAGCACAATACTGCAGTCACAAAACAACAAATTTTGTGTCATGTTCATGACTTTAACCAGCTGTACAGGACAAAGCTTTCTCTCCATGTTTACCCGCATTCGGACCCAAACTCATTGTTTGAAGTTAACTTAAGTAGTTTAAATAAATCATGGACATTTTTAAGTCCCTTCATTGGGTACACAAATAATTACTTAAATAGAACCTTCAAAGTTATGGTGATCATTCTGATACAGATGGACAAGCTTGTTATGGACTTCATGAAGGAATTTACCATGAAAACTGTATCAAAAGGATAAGGATTCTCGAAGCTGCTGAAGGCAACAACATGCCATGTTAGGATGACTTCTGTCTGATTGTTGTTTCCTGAAACTTATATATGTTTCCTAGTTCTTTTTGACTATGTTCATGACCACCTTCATCATTCAAGGCGCTCCTTCCTTGTCATCTTTACCTTTCATTTGCATTGAAACATGCCAGTCCTGGGCTCTAACCAGATGATCCTTAAACCAATACCAATATTAGTTGCGAGCTTGGAGACACATAGAAGGCTGCAGATGTTGTCTGAAGCCAAATTTGCTGGAAAAAAAGAACTCATTGGTCAAGAAGCATCAGTGGGGGAAAGACAATTTTGAACCATCGAGCCAAAATGCCCTGATGAAGAGCTTTGGCTTGATGGTGATAATTATTTTTTTAATTGTAGGCTTGTCCATTTACATCTGCACCAAGTTTAGAACCATAGAACATTACAGTACAGAAACAGGCCCTTGGGCCATTCTAGACTGTGCCAAATTACTATTCTACCTTGTCCCACTGACCTGCACCCGAACCATATTCCTCCATATCCTCCCATTTTTGTGCCATTCCAAATATTTCTTAAAATGTTAAGATTGAACCATTCACCACTTCAGCTGGCAGTTCCTTCCATGCTCCTACCACTCTGTCTGAAAAAGTTCACCCTAATGTTGCCCTTAAACTTTCCCCCTTTCACCCTTAACTGATGTCCTCTAGTTTGCATCTTACCTAACCTCAAAGGAAAGAAACGTACTTGCATTTACTCTGCCCATAACTCTCATATTTTTGTATACCTCTATCAAATCTTTCCTCATTCTTCTGCACTTCAGAGAATAAAGTCCTAACCTGTTTAACATTTTTCCCTGTAACTCAGTTCCACAAGTCGCAACAATATCCTCGTAAATCTTCTCTGAACTCCTTAACTATTATTGATATCTTTCCTTTAGTTAGTAATAAAATTTGCACACAATACTCCACATTTGGGCTCACCAATGTGTTATACTACTTTACTTCTCCTAGCTCTTGTCTAATCCTGTCGTTATTTTCCCACTGCAGTGTGTTGTGCACGAGTTCAGCAAAAGAACTGAGACAGAAATCTGTGAGGTTGTTTAGCACAACTGATTTACTTTGAATTTCACGCTGCAGCCTTTAAAGCCATCTGGTGCCCACCCCTCCCATCCCAGAACTTACATAATGCTGACGTAAGTGCGTACATGCTCCGGTCTGCACCAGAAGAGAAGGACCTGCGCCACCATCTTTGCCGTGGCTGCCTTGCTGACCATGCATGACAAGCAGGGCTGATTTGCTGCTACAGTCATGTGCATCGCAACACAAGTTCCCCCCAGAACCAGTGCCGGTTGTCTCACGGTGTGTCGTGGGTGAGATCTGCTACTTCGGTGGCCAAGCGTTTACGTACTGGCAGGGGGACCTCTGACAAGTATTGATGGGCTGGTTTAAGGCAGACCAGTGTGAAAAGTTCCTCTCTGCCCCGAATGGTATGAGTGAAAGTGGATGCATTTCTCTGGACCACATAGTAGGATCCTTCATAGAGCCGCTGGAGGGGTGTCCTGTGTCCACCCCTTCAAACAAACACAGAGCCGCAGGATTTAAGTCTGCAGTGTAATTGGAGGATGGGTGACAGTGTCACAATGGTGCCAGTGGTGTGAGTGATCCTAATTTATCTCTCAGTCTTTCTTGAACAATCACGGTGTCAGAGAATTGGCTTGGCAGTGAAGGGAGGAATTGGCCCAAGGCTGAAAGGGGCTCGCTGTAGATTAACTCTGCTGAGGAGATTTTGAGGTCGTCCTCAGGACCCATGGCAGTTCATCCACCTAGTTTGGCCTCTCGAGTCTTGCCATCAGTGTCGACTTAAGGTAGCAATGAAAATGTGCAATTCGTCAATTGGACTGGGGATGGTAGGTAGTGGTGCCCAGAAGTTTGGAGAGTTTGGAGAGTTCATTCCAAAGGGCCAAAGTGAATTGGGCCCCCTGGTCAGTAGTTATGTGCCCTGGGGCTTCAAAACAAGAGACCCAGGCTGAGAGGAAAGCTCTGGTGCGTGTTTGTAGTGGCATCTGGAATGGGGACAGTCTCCGGCCACCAGGTGAATTTGTCCACTATCATGAGCAGGTAGCACAACCATTGGGAATCTGGCAAGGGGCCCATTATATTGAGGTGGACATGCTGGAAGCTGTGAGTCAATGCGTCAAACTGTTGGAGGTGGGGTTTGATGTGCTGCTGGTCCTTTGCAGTTTAGCAGTGCATGCAGGTGTTTACCTATTCAGTAACTTGATTGCGCAGCCCATGCCAGACAAAGTGGGTAGATATCATCCACACTGTTATTTGGATGGGGGGATGGGAAAGGCCTTGTAGTGTGTCAAAAACTGTTCATCTCCATTGGGTGGAGACGAGTGGTCAGGGTTGGCCCATGGGGATGTCACAGAGGATAGTTGTTGGTTGTGTGCAGGGTGGGGCCATGAGGTCTCATGCATGTCTCGAATGATGTTGGGGAATGGCACTTATCTCTGCTTCTGTGTCCACGAGGATCCTGCAGCCCAAGATCCTGACCCAGGTGTTGTGTAGGCCGATCAACATGTGAAGAAACTCAAAGAGACCAAAAGGGGTGATGATAGCAGTCTCCTGGACATCGTCTGGGTAAACAGGTGGTATCCCCGCATCAGGTGGAGCCTGCTTGTATGTTGGACTAGTCTTGGGTGTTGGCCTGGACGGTGGCCTTGAAATGTGGTTGACTATGTCTATGGGCTCATGCTTGGAGCGGTAGAGGACATCTGCTCATGCCGCGACCCTAAGTGGGTCGCTGAAATCCGCATCGGCTAGTAGGAGCCTAATGTCTTTGGCCATTTGCTCGAGGAACGTCTGCTCGAACATGAGGCAGGGCTCGTGTTCCTCTTCCAGGGTGAGCATCTCATCCATAAGGGTGGACGGCGTCCTGTCCCCTAGGCCAACTAAGTGAAGGATACTGGCAGCCCTATCACACCGTGATAGGCTGTGCTAATGAGGATGTTTTTAGAGCCATGTATTTAGCTTCCTCTGGCAGTGCCTGGATGAGATCATTGATGCGTGGAGCGGCTTCCTGGTCATGTGAGCTGATGACATAGAAGTATCTCACTAAATCAGAGGTTATCTGTTTGATCTGGTACTGGGCCTCCGCTTGTCCAAACCAAGTGTGGGGCCTGTTGGTCCAGAACGTTGGCAGCTTTCACGCAACAGTGCCTATAGCTGTGGGTCCATTTTAACAAATCTTCAGGACATGGATACTCATCAGCGTCACCAGTTTAGCGGGTTGTGCACAAGTGCAGCGAAAAGACTGAGACAACTGGCTGAGAGCTCGGGTAACACAACTGCTTTAGTTTGAAGTTCCCACTGCAGCCTTTAAGGCAGTCCGGAGCCTGCCCCTCACATCCCGGAACTTACATCACGCTGATGTAAGCGTATACACATTCTTCCAGTCTGCACCGAAAGAGAAGGACACACAATGGCATCTTTGTCGTGGTTGCCCACTGACAGCGCATTTCAAGCGGGGCCAGTTCACCGCTACAATCATGTGCATCACCATACAGCCACCAATTTAGTATTTTTCTGTCAACCCCAAGCTTTTCCTTGTCCATAACTAACTTATAATATACAGAAGGCATGGCCCCCTTCTTGTTTGGCCTCCTGAGAAGTTCTCCTGAAATCACTTAACAACTCCTACCCCATCTAAGCTTCTGGCACAAATTATCCCAAAACTTTACATCTCAATAAAATATGCTTCATTAAATTGGACACATGCACAGATAATAAAGATTTGGAGAGATATGGGCTGAAGGCAGGCAAATGGGGCCAGCATGGGTAATCAACTAGGTTGGCATAGACAAGTTGGGACTTAGGACTTGTTTGCTATGCTGGTTGACTCCTTGACTCTAAAGTTCAACCCATTCTCGTGACTTTTTTTTTATCCTTTGGAAATCTGCACATTTAACAAAGTGCAGTCAAGCTTCTCAAGAATGAAAAGAGCGTCATTTTTCAACAGAATTTGTGCTGCCAATTCAATTCAAGTCCATTAATATTTAGTCCAACAACTTAGAATCAGAGTCAGAATTTCTTGTCATGAACATGTGTCACATTTTTTTTTGTGGCCTTACAGATGCAAACATTGCTACAAATTACATGTTCAAAAATAAATAAATTAATGCAAAAATAAGAGAAAAAGTGGGGTTCATTGTCTATTCAGTTTTTAAAGCATTTCTTTCCAATGCTTATGGCTGAACATTAGTTTGAATAAGTCATTGGTGTGTTCTCATCTTATTCTCCTGAAGAAGCAATGAACCAAAACCTGCTGGTATTGCTTCTCTATCAGTATAGTTTGTGTGCAAGTGGAAACACAGAATATTAGCTCCACAACAATGTGGCAGAACCATCCATTTCACTGGGTGCTTTCAATATACAGTATGTTTAGATAGCAATACATATTGAATATTACCTGTGACTAGTCAATGAATGTTTACTCCAATTGTTTGCACCCTCTTCAAAATTCATAGAAAAACAAAATTACTTCAGTTTAACTTGAAATGTGTTCTTGTATTCACTATCAATCACCATTGTACTGCTAAATAGAAATGTACCCTGAAGTTCTTGTCTGTGCAATGTTTTTGTAGCACAAATAATTGTGCTATTTTCTTTACTATAACTTCTTATTAAAAATCTAGAAACGTGTTGTTTTCATTCCAACACTTGTTTATTTTCTCATAATAACAGTCCTCCATATAAAGTAAGGACTTCTAGAATGTAGGTTTTGCAAACAGAAATGAGTACTAAAAAAGTTTGGTGGATGACTTTAAATTTGGGATTCAGTCTACAATATTTGATGGGGCATGGTCAGCTCAATTTACATCTCTCCCACCAGTTAAGAGCAATGTGTAGCCTGTGCTGGGATTGATGGTTTGTTGACACAATTTAAAAGGAGCAGGAATGGACATTGAAGGCTGTTGAAGATCTGGTAATATTTGCCTACTAAACACCACTGAGCCTGCAGAAAGCTGAGTTTTTGCCACAAGTCTAAAGCAGTGCTAATGATCTTTGGAGCAAACTGTAACGGGCTTCAGAACATTTCAGCTTTCATTAAACTGTGAAGACAAAGCAGCATAGAACATTTCTGCTGTCCGCTGCGGTGGCTCAGATGCCTATTCTACTTTAAGTTATGCTTCCCAAAGGAAGACGTCCTGGATTTTCCGTCAGAATTAGAGAGTTTGAAAGAGAGATAAAATCAATGGAGTT